>NC_051335.1:44593101-44792931 GCF_015220235.1 Choloepus didactylus | reverse complement strand
TTGTAGGGTTCTTTTAGGGTTTGTAGACCTATTGAAGTCCTTATCTCTAATTTATCAGATCTACAGCTTCGTGGAGTACACTTTCTCTAACTAACCAGCAGGTGGCGTCCACGAGCCACCTGTTCTCCACAAGCCAGTTCTCCCCTGCTTAGCCTTTTTGGTGAGTGGGGGAGTGAGTCTTGTGGGGCCCAATTGGTGTACCAAGCTTGCGTGTGTAGTTGGTGTTGCCTGCCCTGTATGTGGGGCGTGTTTCTGGGCAGTCGGGGAGGGGGTGTGGCCCTAACAATCAAATCTCCCTGACGATCCTAGAGTTTTAAAGCTGCTGCAATATTCTAATCCTTCAGTTCAGTCCTGCCACAGTTTGTCTCTGCCACTGACCCAAAAGTCTTTGGTATTGGCATATGGCTCCTGAGACTTGCAAGTGGGCCCCTCTTCCAGGCTGTGCACCCCGGGTCCTCTGTTGAGGGAGGACTGTGCTATGTCACAGGTGAGTGCCGTCCCCGCAGGGCAGTTCTGGGCTGCTGGGCTGTGTAGGGAGGCTCCCAGTCTGCTCAAATGATGGCTGAATGGGGCTTTGTTAATTCACACTGCTCCACCTTCCCAGCTCTGGGACTATCAGCTGAGGTTGCAGGGAAGGCTAATGTCCACGCCCAGTTTTGTGGTGTGTGCCTGTTATTTGAAGCACTTCCATCACACTGGGTTGTCTGGGGCAGCTCTGGGCTATGGGGCTGGCGATGGGCAGGAGTGTTTCCTGTCTACCAGGATGGTGGCTGTGAGCGGACACCCCCCTTTTCTTGGGAAGTTGTGGTGTTTAGTGAATTTTCTCAGCCACTGGATTATTGCCTTTTGTCTCAGAGCTCTCTTAGTTCTGCTCTTGACTTGAGGTGCCCAAATTGCAATTCTTTGAAGCTTTCTGTATTGGGCTTCTTAGAGTAATTGTTTTAGAGAAAGAAAAAAGGATTAAAAAAAAAAAAAAAAGGGCCCTCCTCAGAGATCTAATGGGTTATTGAAATGCTAATAGACAAAGCAACCAGGGCCATTAAGGAAAGGTCCACAGGGCAGAGAGATCAGCTTTTCTTCGGGATTTGCATATGCGCCTCAAGGCCTGAGCTCCGCCCTTCCCCTTTCTGTGTTCACCAGAACTCCAAAAATCCTCTGCTTTTATTTTGGAGTTTTTCGTGTTATTTTTTTTTTTCTTTCTATGCCTGTCTCCTCTCTGCTGGGCTGGCAGCTCTCAGATTCTCTGGTGTCTGGTCTCAGTCTATCTATGGTTGGAGTATGGATCAGTAGAATGAGTTTCCGATAAGAGCTGCTACTGCAGTTCTCCCTTCTCCTTCCCGGAGCTGGCAGCCCCTCCTCCCACGGGACTGAGCCTGGCAGGGAGGGGCGCAGGTCCCCTGGCCGCAAAAACTTACAGATTTCGCTGATCTCAGCAGTTCGACATTTTCATGAGTGTTGTATGAAGTATGCCCAAAGACAGATTGCTCTGTGGTGTCCAGTCCACGCAGTTCCTGGCTTTTTACCTACTTTCCTGGAGGAGTAACTAAAACTTACAGCTCACCAGTCTGCCATCTTGCCCCGCCTATAATTGTTCTTTATATGTTCTTTATATTAAAACCTTGTCAGATATATGGTTTCTAAAACTTTTCTCCCATTCTGTAGGTTGTCTTTTCACTTTTGATGCACAAAATTTTTAACTTTGATGGAATTCAGTTTTTCTAATATTTTTCTTTTGTTTCTCATGCTTTTGGTGTAAAGTGTAAGAATTCATTGCCTAATACAAGGTCCTGAACATATTCCATTATGTTTTCTTCCAAAAGTTTTCTAGTTTTAGTTTTTGTATTTAAGCTGTTAATCCATTTTGAGTTAATTTCTGTATATGTTGTGAGATAGGAATCCACCTTCATTATTTTGCTTGTCCATATCCAGTTCTCTCAGCACTGTTTGTTGAAGAGACTCTTCTTTCCCCATTGAGTCAACTTGGCACTCTTGTCAAAAATCAATTGACCATAGATGTGTGAGTTTATTTCTGTGCTTTCTGTTCTATTCCATTGGTCTATATGTCTGTCTTTGTGCCAATACCACATAGTTTTTTTTTATTATTATTACTGTAGCTTTGTAACATGTTTTGAAATCATGAAGTGTGAATCCTCCAACTTTGTACTTCTTTTTCATTATTTTTTGGCCTATTTGGGGCCTTGCCAGTTTAAATTTAATCACTAATGGTGACTGAAAGCTCTGACAAGTAGGGGCAGCTTGTTGCTTGGTGAACTGTACTACAGGATTATAAAAACAAATTCCAGCTTTGTATTTAGAGGATCCCAAGTGTCAGTTCTGTAGACCTTTTCTCTTGGGTCATTTTCCCCAGAAGGAATCATCTGACCCATTGATTTTGGTGGGGGTGGGGGATATAAGCCTGGCTGCCACCATTCTGGGGACCAGGAAGGGAAAGGGAGCTGGGAGTTTTAAGACTGCTTTCTGTATAGTGTGATAGCTCTGCAGAAAGTATACCTTACATCTTCTGGCAGGGTGAGGGAGGGGCAGTCTCTGGTTGAGTAGATCTGGGGTCTAACTGTTCCTTATGGAAACTTTCAACTTTTTGTGGCACTAAATCAGCTTGACATTTTTGGCTCCCTGGCCCAGCTTTATCTGGTCTGTTTTTGGTTACCAATCATCCTTTCCTTTCTAGCTTCCAAACATTTTTTTAACACTTTCTTATTTGTTGGCATATTTTTTCCATTCTCTTTGCTTTTGTGTTTTTATGACATTATATTCTTTGACTGTCATTTTAGTGGGATTTCGTCAGAGCAGATATAATACATATATTTAAAACTGCTGTATTTTATTGTCCCCACTCACTCTTCAGTCCTCTGAAATCTGTTTTCTACCACTACCACATGACTGAAAGTGTTCTTTTCCAAATGAATGTCTTGTTGCTAAACATAATAGGCACTCCTTTGTTTCATCTTACTCTTTCATCATACTTGATGTCTCGGTAGTATTTGTCCCTACTGACCATTTTTATTTGAAATTTCTCTCCATTTAGCTTCCATGAGCATTACTGGCTTTCTTTTTACCTATCTGGTTTATTTTGCCTTTGTGAGCAACCCTTCCCTGACCTATCCCTTTAATGTTGTTATTCTTTGTGATACTTTTTTATACTTTTCTCTTCTCTCACTACACAACTCATTAATGCCTAGAGCTTCAATTACCATCTAAATGCTGATGATTCTTAAATCTATATTTAAAATTTCTTTTCATAGGCTCAACCAAAATATCTTTTTTCAATGGTCTTTCGTAGTGTCTAATATTCCTCTCCACTGTGTCCACACATACATACATACACAGTCACACACACACACACACCACAATGTCATTTTAAACTCATTCTTACCCTGCCAGCTACAGTTAACTTTTGAAAGAATAGTATCCCAATATTTTTCTTTGTGTGTGTGTATATATGTATATATGTATGGGTATCTAGATGTATACCCATCTAGATGTGTATCTAGATGTGTTCATGCTGTATATAGTGCATTATAGCTTACATTTGAAATTTAACAATATATCAGGAACTTCCCCCTGATGTCATTGGATATTATTTTTTTAATTCAGTTGTATTTAAATATATTCACATACCATACAGTCATCCACAGTTGTAGAATCAACTGTTTGCAGTACCATCATATAGTTGTGCACTCATCACTGCCATCAATTTTTGAACATTTTCCTTACTCCAAAAATATAAAAATAGGAATAAAAATAAATGTAAAGAAAAATATCCAAAACATTCAACCACCACCCCATACCACCCTATTTTCATTTAGATTTTTTCCCCATTTTCTTCAAATGGAGTCAAGAGATCGCTCTGGAGGGCATTCTTATGCACTATATAGATATCTTTTTTTAGTTTTTAAAAATTTTAGTGTATTGGAATAGCTAGAAGGGAATACCTGAAACTGTCAAATTGCAACCCAGTAGCCTTGATTCTTAAAGACAATTGCATAACCATATAGCTTACATGGATATTATTTTATAACCTGATTTCCATTGGCCTCATAGTATGTCATCTTCTGATGTCTAATACCTTACTTAACTCAATACCCATTGTTTAACAATTAGGTTACATGCAGTATGTTGAGTGCCCATGTAGATTTATCTTTTGCATATGTCTCAACTCTTTCCTTAGTAAAATTTTAGGAAGTAGAATCTTGGTGTCAAAGGATATTTGCATTTTAAAATATTGTTATATTTAATGCTAAATTGTCCTCCAAACTTTCTTATCAATTTACAGTCTTAATAAAAATATGTAGGCATTATGTAATTTAGGCATTAAAAATGCCTGTCTTGTCATTAATTGTAATCTAAATGTGATCTCATCTCAATTTACATTTCTTTCATTTCTAATGTAGTTGGATTTTGTCATATGTTTGTTGGCCATATGTTTTTACATTTCATGAATTAACTGCTCCTGTTTTACTTGTATATACTCCTGTCACCACTTTACTTTCTGCTCATTCCTGGACACATTAAATTCTGATCTGTCTGCCTCTAATTTGGACCCCTTTCTTGTCTGTCCACTGTAGCTACAGTATTCTTCTTGAAACATAAATTTGAGCATATCACTCCTCTGCCTAAAATGCTTCCGTGGCTATTCTTTGCTCTTAGGATAAAGTCCAAAGTTTGTAACATGGCCTAGGAGGCCCTGTATGACTTTGCCCTTGCCTAATTCTTCAGTCTTAAGGCAAGAGAGAACACACTCACACCCACATAGTCTTTGCTTAGGTAACTCCTATTCATCCTGTAGGTCATTTCTGAAAATTGACTTCCTCCAGGGGGGTTTTGCTTAGTTGATACATCTTTGGTAGGACTCTTGATTGTGCTCTACTCCTTTTGTAACAGCACTTGTGTTACCCATTTAATGTTTTTTTCCTCCACAGTCTATGAGCTTTGTGAGGGCAAGGACTACAGCTAACTTGTTCTCCCTGTGTATCTTCATTGCCTGGCACATTAGTTCTGTTCAATATATGGATGGATGGATGAATGGATGAATGGATGGATGGATGCATGGGTGGGTGGTTGGAAAGATGGGTGAATGGATGGATGGATGGATAGATGGAAGAAAGGAAGAAATTTCATGAGCCAATATTCTGATTAACTATTTCCCTAAAGAGACCATTGTCTTCTTGCTCACCAAATCCTGGAAGACTGTCTATTCAATATAAGATTATAAGATTTTACTGAGTCATTAGTTGTTTATCCTGAAGTTTATTCCTGAAACAGTTCTATTTTTAGAAACATCCAAGTGATTTTGAATCTCTATATATGTGTGTTGGTAGATGTGTAACAGGGTATACATACATGAGGATATGTATTTGTTCAATCCCTCATCCCCTTACAACTAGTTCATCGTAAAAGTTTCCTCACTGGTGTTCCAACATTCAACATCTCTTCCCTCCACTCTAACCTGCATATTATTGCCAAGTTAATGTTTCTTTCCATCCTGTCATTTGCATGCTCGTGGTCTTCATTGGCTCTGATTCAGAAGGTCTGTCACAAGATATCTAAACAAGTATATTTTGATAAAATCTCCCCCATATAATTCTGATGTGTAACCATGGTGAAAAATTGCAAAAATATGTAAAATATACCTCAATTTAAAAAAGGAACAGCCTAAATGGTTAAAGGTACAGAGTTTGTAATCAGATGGACATGGATTTAGTTACATTCTGACTCTTATTGACTGTATGACCTTTGGCAAGTTATTTAACTTTTCTGTGTCCCGAGTTTCTCGTTTACAAAGTAGAAATAACATCTGCTACCCAGGATTGTGGTAAGGAGTAATTAGTATAATGTATGTAAAGTGCAGGCACAGTACCTTGTGTTTTCTAAGCTCTCGATTTATATTAGCCTTTGTGTTGTTGTTAGTCATTCAGCCATTCTTTCAACAATAATTTATTAACTATGTGCCCAACACTGTGATAGGAAGATTAAAGAGGTACAAAATATGATCTCTGCTCTGGAGAAGCTTAGAATTAGTTGGGGGGATAAATTATGTCACTAGAAAATTATTACAATTAAATTATACAATTAGAGGAGGCCCTGTATTGTTACCTGGAAGTGGTTTAAGTCGCGATGTGAGAATGCAGCTGGAACATGGTGAAGTATTTATGTATAGATATCTATAAGACAAGGAATGACTTTGGTGAAAAGAAGCCGTTGGGTCTTAAAGGATGTAGTAGAAGGAGAATTTAAGGCACCACTGGCAGAGAGGCTGTTGGAAGTGTTTGACGCTACGTCTTCCCAAACGCGCGCTTTCCTGTTTTCTTCCGGAAGGGGCCCCGTAGACAGTGGGTCCGTAGTGCTGGTCATGATGGAAGTGAATCCCCACAAGCAGGAGCACCTGTTTAAGGTTTGAGAGCTGCCCTGTAGAATGGAATGGATACGTGGTACAACACTCTGTCTTAGCAATGCCTGTGCAATCACCAGACAGAATTTAACTGCAGAAGTTGAAGTACGGACTAGACTTGGTGAGATCCCCCTAAACCAGGATGATTTACAGCGTGCGTCAAAAGTGGTTTTTCGTTGACTCATGTCTCTTCATGTGGCACTGACAAAGTTACCGGGCTTCAACTTCATCTGTAAAATTAGTGTAGTATTGTATGACAGCGATGCCAAGGATTTAGAAATACACTTGTACTACAACATATAACTGAGGTCCTGTTTCCCTCTGATTTGGAAAGAGAGACAGTCTTGTAATTATAATTTACATTCTAAGTCTGAGGAACTCAGCTAAGAAATTTTCTCTTCATTAAGAGTAACTGAATTACTGTAGAATAACCACAGAAGTAATATTACGTTATCAACCACATGAGAGCAACCCCACAAAACTGCCAAAAATTGCAGAAAAAGCAATTCAAGACTTTCCTATTAGTCTGCTATCAAGATTTGTTCCTTGGTATCCACATGATGGATCCAGACTTCCACTCAAACCTAAAACATCACCACCTGTGATTTCTAGAGAGGCAGCTAAAGATGTGAAGTGATACTTAACCATTTCAGAACATGATGTTAAATCACAAAGTTATGATTGTTCAGTAGATTTATTGGAGTTTCAACCTAATTTGAAAAAAAAGAAGCACTTAATCTGGTCTTACATCCTGAATTAACAGACTAATTCTAGAAATATAAATAAACAATCAGAAAAAGGAAAACACCACTTGAAGAGGTCTTGGAGTGTTTCAATTCCCAACATAATTGTACTGAAAAGATTTTTCCTTTATCTAAAAAATTGCAAGATAGTTTTTAAAGGCACTAAATTTGCACACTTTATAGAGGTAGATGGACACACTATTTGTAACAGCCAAACTCTGGAAGACATTTGGGCAAAACTCAATCAAATTATCAAGCACAGTGAACTACTATCTTGTAATGCAACAATTCAGAGACCTTTAGGGTAAATATGGGTTTTCTGTGATGTTATGTAATATGAATATGTGGAAAATCTTAAAAGAAGATTAGCTCTTACTGGGAAAAAGAATTTATTTGTACATAAATGTGGTGTTATTTTTAGTATGTAATGAATTTCACTGATTGTCAAAAAGAATATTGTGAATGAACTTAGCATGGTCTTGAAATAGTGAGATAACTGGTTTTTAAATTTTAATGACTTTTTTTCATTTGACCTTTTGCTAATATAGCCTGTTTACTCTTAACATTGTGGAAAAATAATTGTGTGGTATTATGTATATAGTCTGTATCACAAAAATGAATATGTATTAGGGAAATTCCTAGTCTTGTCATTAACTCAAGAACTTGCTGGATTCTACTTATTAGCAACCTTCTTTTAAATTAATTGTGATAAGTTATTGTTTTAAGTGAATTTGAAGGTAAAATATTTCTTTTCCTTCTGTTGTTACTTTTCTAGTGATTGAATTAAATATTCCTATGAACTAAGATTAAATAGGTTGGATTTTGGTGAATCCTTGGAATCTAATTTTACTGTATTTTTTCTTTATTCATCTGAAGTGTAATGACCTTTTCCATTAAAACTGAAAACAATTCTTAAAATTTAAAATCTATTGGAAATGTTACTCAGGTTGCATTAATGTAGTTCATAGTGGGAGACCAGCCCCGATTCTTGTGGATGTTTCCTAAGATATATAATAGACAACAGTTGATGTGTTGTTTTGAAACATTTAAAGATAATGTATCATTAAAGCTATAGTTTGTTTCGAAGGAAAGTGTCAAATGTGGACAAAAAGTCAACTTATCTTTATTTATTCTAATACAGGCAGTTTGATCTTAATGACTATTAATGCTGATTATTAAAATTGGTTGATTCTTGGAGTGATTGTAGAATTGATCCTTGTTTCCCTTAAGCAGAATGTTGTGAATTCGGTGTACACATTACCTCATAAAAATACCCAGTGATTACATAATAAAATAGCTTTTGCAAAAAAAATTATACAATTAGAGAATAATGCAATGAAATATAAATGTTATGAAAGATCAAATAAAGGACATAATTTAGAGGAAGGTTTAATCCAACATGCTGGCTTTGTTGATTAGCATAAAAAATAGAGGGGGAGAAAAATTCTCTTAAACTGCTCTATCCAAGCCTTCAGAGGTCTAGTTTTGATGCTGCCTGCCAGATGGAAAATGATGCAGAGGGGAAAAAGTCCTCTATTTACTTCTCAAAATTAAGACAGGATGGGGGAGTGTGTTTGAGAGGAGAACTGTGCTGGTTTGAATGTATTCTGTCCCCCAGAAAAAGCCATATTATTTGATGCAATCTTGTGGGGCAGACATATTAGTGGGGATTAAGTTGGAATGTTTGGATTAGGTTGTTTGCATGGAAATGCGCCCCACCCAACTGTAGGTGATAACTCTGATGAGATAATTTCCATGGAGGTGTGGCCCCACCCATTCAGGGTGGGCCTTGTTCAGTGGGGCCATATAAATGAGCTGACAAACAGAAGGAACTCAGTGCAGCTGTGAGTGACAATTTGAAGAGGAGCTACAGCTAAAAGGGACACTTTGAAGAAAGCACAGGAGCTGCAGATGAGAGACAGTTTGAAGACGGCCGTTGAAAGCAGACTCTTGCTCTGGAGAAGCTGAAAGAGAACAAATATCCCAAGTGCAACTAAGAGTGACATTTTTGAGGAACTGCAGCCTAGAGAGGGACGTCCTGGGAGAAAGCCATTTTGAAACCAAACTTTGGAGCAGATGCCAGCCACGTGCCTTCCCAGCTAACAGAGGTTTTCCGGACACCAGTGGCCATCCCCATGTGAAGATTTAACCAAATAAACACCTTTTATAAAAGCCAATCCATCTCTGGTGTTTTGCATCCCAGCAGCATTAGCAAACTAGAAAAAGAACATATGTGAATAAATATTGTATAAACCTTAATTGGTTCCTGAGGATTAAAATTTAAATTACTTCTATTGGAGAAGTACAGATATGATATTTTTCACTTAATGAACCAAGCCCAACAAGTCATTTATTTTTACCTTGTTAAACCAGAAATCAAACAGTGGATGAAGGCTGCAAACCTATTTTGATGTATATTGATATACTTTTCTCTTTTTCAGGGTCGCTATGGCAACTGCATCCTCTCAAGTTCTGATTCCAGACATCAATTTTAATGATGCCTTTGAAAACTTTGCTTTAGATTTTTCCAGAGAAAAGAAACTGCTGGAGGGGTTAGATTATTTAACAGGTGTGAAAATGCTATCCTTTCCTTCCCAATTTAAATGTCTTTTAGTATGCTTTTACATCAAAATAATATGAAAAGGACAATATTTATAATAAAATATTTTTATTACTTTAAGCATATTACATGTATCTTTTTAGATACATTTTATTTCATGCAACAAAAAAGAAAGATTATTTGTCAAATATTTCTGGGAGCAGAATAGGTATATCATCCATACTTAAAGGTAAAACATAAGAAATGGCTGATGGATTTCTTATGAGTCTCTCAGTAATATGTTGCTGCTTATTATGGGGGTAAAACTCATGTGATAATTAAGGAATATTAGAGAATTTCCCACTCAAATGGTTTTAAGAAAATTTAGAAATTAGCACATTAGGAAGAGAAATGTAAGAAATATCTGGCTTGCAGAAGATTTCAGAATACGAGGGATACAGCAACCTTTTAAAAATTCTGGCTACCTTCAGGATTATTGAATGAGCACTTCATTAAGAAAATATAGACACACAATAACTTTATGTTTGTAGCTATTTTTTAATATATTAAAATAGCTATCATTTATTGAACAGCTACTTTATCCAAACTCTGTGTATTAATTTTATATCATTAATCCTCATAATAAATCCATGGGGTAATTATCATCCCCATTTTACTCATATTAATTTGTTTGACTATATTGCCAAAATTATATTGCAAAACTTATTTTGAAATAGAAAGAAATAATTTGATGACCATGTAATAAGAAAACTGTGATCATTTTGCTCTAATAGCTACGTATGTGTTTATATAGGCAGAGTAGAAAATTGGGGGCAATCATCTCAATAATCTAGGCTTACCTCTTTGGGAGCTTGAACTCACAGCACTCTACTTCCAGTTGTATGGTACATGCAATCTAAAAGTTAAACCTCATCTCCAAGTAATGTTGGGTTAGGCAACAAGAGTAACTACTGTAAAGATCCAAAACAGAGAGTATGCTTTCCTTACCTTCTTTTCTCCCCTTCCTTACAGCCCCAAACCCACCATGTATCCGAGAGGAACTCTGTACTGCCTCCCATGACACCATTACAGTCCACTGGATCTCGGATGATGAGTTCAGCATCAGCTCCTATGAGCTTCAGTACACCATATTCACTGGCCAGGCTAACTTCATCAGTAAGTCATGGTGTAGTTGGGGCCTGTGGCCAGAGATAAGGAAATGTAAGGAAGCAGTAAGCTGCTCAAGATTGGCCGGGGCGCCACGAGGCAAGTGTTTGTAAGACATGTTAGGTTGTTTAGTATAGTGTTTCATAGACAGCGTAAGCTCCCCCAGAACATTGCAAAGACCTTATTGATAGGTGACAAGCAAGTTGTGTATTTTCCTTGCTGGGCTGTCACTGGGGCCACTCCCATTTGTTTATGTAATCCTGAGCCTTTCCTCAGTTAATCCATGTCACTCCACTCACCTAAATCAGAATATAGCTCAGACTTTTTTCCTGGGTAGCGACCCATCATCATTCCTGCTCTATGTGTGCAAACATTTCTCTCCTGGACTCTTCTTCCACTTCATCATCATGGTAAAATACATTATTTTCAAAGACTACTACTTCCTTTATTGTACCTATTCGTATCAGTGAGCATGGTGACAAGCTTCCTGCCTCTGTCACTTTTTCCTTTACTCCTTCTCTCTTTCCATCAAGAATTATGCCAAATATAAAAATGTGTAGGTGGGCTACATAATGGAAAATGTTAAAAAGCAATCATTTCGCTCATATGTGGTTTCACCTTCTGGTGAATTGGAGCAAGACAAAGCAGAGTAGAAATTTAACTCATCGACTGCCAGTCAAGAGGGGTTGAGCTGAAAATTCCCTTCAATGGGCTAGGGAAAAATGGAAATGAAAGCAAAATTAAAGGTGGATCCAATATTTTCTTTTACGTTTGTTTTTGTATTTCTGTGTCGGAGCTCACAAGCCAGAATAAGAGGAGTTTTTCTGACTTAACCCTCCTAATAGGCTTCCTTTTCCTATTTAGTGACAATTCTGGGGCAGATGGTGGGGTGGGGAGGTGAGAAGATATTTGGGACCAATTCTAAAAAACACTTGCCTCGTACAGCTCCAACCTAAGCCACTTAGCCCATGTGGTGGTGTTCCTGGGTGTTTCTTCGGGTTATGAAGTCACAAACCCTAAGGCTTCATCAACATTCTTTTCTGCAATTGTCTGTTCTGCTCTGGAAAGTCTTAGAGCCAGAACTGTACTTCGCTTCCTGATGTGGGGAGAGCAGTTGTCTCTCATGACTTGAGTACAAGTCCAAGAAGTGACAAAGAGCTAGATTGTCACCTCTGTTTTCTTTGTAAAGAAAAGTGTAAAGGATAATTCTTAATAGAAATAAGATCATAGCATTTTAGAATTGGAAGGAACCTTAGAAATCAGCTGTTCTAATCTTACACCAGACACCCAGTAGATGATCAACCCATCTCTGCTTAAACATTTCCAGTGATGGGGAACTCACTTCTAACAAAACAGCCCATTCAGTTGTTGTGTAACTATAAGTAATTGCCAGTGCTTTCTTATATGAGACCTAAATCTTCCTCTTAGTAAATAATAATGACAATAATAATTTACATGTGAATAATGCTATGCTGTTTAAAATGCTCCCATATACATTATTTCATTTAATCTCCTTGAGTTCTTACTTAGCCTTATGAAATAAGTGATGTTAATTCTATTTTATAGATGAAGAAACTAAGGCTCAAGTTAAGTGAGGTGGTCAAGGTCACAAAGCTACAAAATGATGGAGTCAGGATTTGAACCCAAGTCTATGGGACTTCAAGCTCAGTGCCCCTTAAATTAAACTGCAGCTGCCAATTAGTCCTAGTTCCAGCCTTCTGTGCCTCACTAAAATAATTAATCCACCTTTCACATGGAAGTTCTCCATATAATTTTAGGTAGCTCTCAAGTCCCTTTTAAATTTTATCTTTTCCAAGTGAAACTTCCTCAGTTTCTTCAGTTGCTCCTCATATGACATGATGTTCAGACCCTTTACCATCCTGGTGTATTTTTTTGGACACACTTCTGTTTGTCAGTGGGCTTTATAAAATGTGCTGTAAAAAGAGTTAATACAGTGCTCCAGAAGTGGTCTGACCAGTGCAGAGGATAGCTTGAATATTTCTTTGAACATTAGCAGATCACCCCCACCCTCCACCCACAAACATACTTTTCTTTCAGCAGTCTGACTACTGACTGTTGACTGAACACATAGTCAGTTGGAATCCCTAGGTATTCCAAATCCTGAACTTATACAATTGATTGTCAAAACTGAAGTATGACACCTTGAATTTATCTCTATTACATTTTATCTGGTTAGCTTTGACTCCTTATTTGAGGCTGCCAAAATTCTTTTGAATCCAGTCTACCTTCTAATACATTTGCTTTCCCTCCCAGCATGCGCCTTCTATATCTTCCTCTAATCATTGATAAAAAGTCGAATAGGATAGGGTCAAGACAGAGCCCTGAAGCAAAATTTTCGATGGCAATGGGAAGATAAGATGAAACTATTTTACCAAGATTAAATATTTAGGAAGAGTCAAGGTGCCAAGTCCTACCTGCCAGTCTGGCCTGCCCACTGTTGACTCAACCGCAGTTCTGCAAGCTACTTTCCCTTGGGGTTTTACCACATTTTCTTTAACCAGAAATTTCTTCCTTTTATGTTAAAATTAAATTTGGAGGAGTAGTTGCTCTTATTTTTTTCAACTTTCTTCCTTTGTTTTCACCTTTCTCCCCACTCCTTCTAAGATTTGAAATGATCATAAGCCAATAATTTAACAGACATTGCTGTTAGGTGAATGAGAATTACAGCCGATGTCTGAGTGGTCATCTTCCCAATTACTACATATCTTGCCTCTGTTTCAATTTTTCAGTTTGCTTTATGAAAGCATTGGCTATAACCTCTGTCTGGCCAGTCAGTCTGTAATATACTGTGACAAAGATATAACTTCTGTTTTCTTTCTATTTCATTTTCATGCAAATGCTGTCCATCACACATTTACCCTTAGGTTAATGGATTTCCATGTTATTGTCTTTTCCTTTTAAGCAAGGTGTATACTTCCATTACCATAATTCAGTCATAAGTCCCATCTCACTAAGTCTCAGTGACACCCAGAGGAGCATATTTAATTTAGAAATGATTTCAAAATTACAGAAAAGTTGCAAGACTAGTGCAAAGAAGGCCCATATATCCTTCCTTTACCTGGTTCATATATTGTTAATATTTTGCCCCATTTCCTTTATCATTTGCTAGCCTCCCCACCCCCTTCTCTGTGTGTGTATTTCTGAACCATTTGGGAGTAATTACATACATCATGGCTGTTCACCTCGAAATACTTTGGTATATGTTTCCTAAGAATAAGGAAATTCTCTTACATAACAACAGTACAGTTATCAATTTTAGGAAGTTTAGCACTGATGCAATTCTTTGATCTAATTTACCATTCATATTCCAATTTTGACAATTGATGTAATAATGTTCTTATAGTGTATAAAGGACCCAATGCCCTTTAAAGTCAAAGATCAGGTATTGACTGCATTTGTCATAACCTTTTAGCCTCCTTTAATCTGGAACATTTCCTCAGCCTTCCTTTATCTTTAATGACATTGACATTTTAAAAAGTGCCCTTTGATTCCTTTATTCTACTTTTGGTTATTTTGCGTTTGTCTCATGTTTTCTCACAATTAGATTCAGGTATGCATGGGTGGGATATACGTAAGTGATATTGTGTCCTTCTCAGGGTATCATATCTGGAGGCACGTGATATCCATTTGCCCCTCATTGGTGATGCTAATTTTGATCAAGGTGTTGTTTTATTTCTTCACTGTGTGGTTACTAATTTCCCCTTTGCAACTAATAAGCAATCTGTGAGGTGTGATACTTTAAAACCATGAAAATATCCTGCTTCTTCAACAAACCCTTCCCACGCCCTCACCCCCGTTTTAGCAACAGTTGATGATTCTTGCCTGATCCAATCTTTACTATGCTGGCTGCAAAATGATGATTTTACAACTGAGTACTCTTTTTTACACTTACAAGTTGGCACTTGGCATTCTGTAAACAAGAGCCCTCCCTTTTCATCATTTGTTTATGTATTTGTCTACTTATTATCAATATGAATTCCCTTTTTTCAATGGTTTATAATTCTTTACTACTCTTATTTTGGTGCTCAAATTGTACAGATTTGACCAGTGAAAACCTTTCAAGCTGACTCCTATGTCCTTATGATATTCTCTTATAACTTTCTTGAGCACTTCCTTACTTCCTGGCATACAAAATATTCTGGGTTCATCTTGACCGTATTGTGCCCCAGCATTGAAATCAGCCATTTTTCCAAGGAGCCCTGATTCCTTTTGGTGGGAGAATGAGATTACAGACCAAGACCTGGGTATTAGATGTATGCATATACATCCACATAGGTATACATGTGCATACGTGTTATATACATATGCATGTATTTGTATATGTGCACATTATATGTGGACACTTGCATACATATACATATTTTAGAAATCATGAATTCATACCAATACCTCAAATTCCAATCCATCCCTATAGGTCTTTTTCTTGCCTTTCTCATTCCTTCACAGTGAGAACCCTGGCTTCCAACAACATCAACACATGTAGTCATTTGCTCATACCATAATGTATCTAAAATAGCTTTAGATCTGCTTTGCCCATAACACTACAAAAGCAAACCTACTAATAATAGTTTAGGGTTTGCTTACAGTTCTTTTTCTCCTGTCCCCACCCCTTTGATAGGGTTATGTTATTCATTTGAAATACACTTGAGATCACTTGTTTCAGTTTGCCTTCAGTTTTAGCCTTCCCACCCCCATTTCCATCCTTTTTGATTTAAGTTTTTGGATTTGTAGAATAGCAATGTGTTTCCAAAAGACAAAATTATACAAAAAAATAATCATATAAGTTTTATTCCCTCCTATATCTTTTTTACACTGTTTCCCCACCCCCACCCCTTGTAGATAACTAACTTCATTATTTTCTGGTTTATCTTTCTTGTTGTTGTTTTGTAAATACAAGCAAATATATCTATGTTTTCTTATTTACTTATTGCTCTTTAGCGATTTTCTGTTTTTCAGTTAACAAGATGTCCCAGAAATCACTCCATATCAGTTCCTAGAGCGTGTCCTCATTTTTTTTATAGCTGCATTCTCTTTCATTGTGAAGTTGTTGTTGTTATTGTTGTTTTGTATTGTTGGTAGTGTATCAGCAAGATGATATATTTTCCTTTTTGCATTAAAATTTCTTGGGCACTTTATGATTCATACTGTACATTGCTTCATAGACAGCCAGGGCTTCAAGCATTGTTCCTAACCCTTATCCTTATTGTCTTTTCATGAGAATCACTGGGCATCTCCAGTAATTCTTCTTCTTTCTATAGTATATCTGTTTACTCTCCATTATACTTCTTTTTCTAATTTCAGTTTAGGCTTTTTCTATACTCCCCAAATTAATTTTAAAATCCTCTTGATCAGATCTCTTGCAAAACACTCATGAATTATTATTTTCAATTCTAAACTCACTAAACCCTTTACTAGAGCTGCATACATGTGACTAAATCTTGCCCTTTCCTTTCTATCTTCTAGTTAAGGATTGTGGTTAAAAAGTGGTAGAATGACTGAAAAGCAGATAACAGAAAAAAGAAGAAGCCTGGATAAACCAAAGACCAGAATATTGGTCCTTCTTTTACAGAAAGCTAGCTAAATACATGTTTTTAGTTATGTGCGTATTTCCCTGTTTAAGTCAGTGTTTATGGTCTAAAAACTTATTAAAGTAGTAAATTAGATCTCTGATATCTTTTTATACTTAGAAGGAAGAAGGTTCCAGACAACATGTGTTCTTAGACCACCAACCCCAAATGAGTAGGGGATCAGAACCAGCAAGGGGTAAAAGTGGGTAGTGTTAGAGTTAGGAGATGATATCTGGATTTTGTTATTGTGTTATCTCCTTGGCTTCTTTTTGATACCTTAGTACCAAGCTAGTTTTAGATGTAAGGGTGAGAATGGGGTGGGAGGGTAGAATCACAAGCCCTGAAAGCCTCACCACCTTGCAGAGACAAAGGAACATTGTTGTTCACCTCATGAACTGTGAGGTAATGGAGAGAACACTAGACTAGGATTAAATATACCAAACTATTTGTGGCCTTGTGCAAGTCACTTTTCTTCTCTCAATCCTAGTTTCCCATTTGTAAAATGAGAGAAATGAACAATATCACCTCTAGGTGTTCTTTCAGTTCTAAGGGTCGATGTTTCTTTGTGCTGCACAGGACTGTTCCATCCATACAAGGCCAGACTCAGCTCTCAGAGATGCCATAAGAGTGATGATTCTGTGATTTGCATAGTGGCCATTCCTGTGTTAAATGGCAGAAAATTGAATATAATTGGTTGCATTCAATTGCTAGAAGCAAGGAGCCTGGCACAAGCCTAGCTCTGTGGGAGAAAAAACCGGGGAGTTTATCTCATTATGTCTTCTAAGAGTCAGAAGTAAAACAAAATCAAATTCACAGTTTTGGGGGCTTACAATGAATTTTCAGTGTGCTTTTCATTCTATTGCTATCACCTGCTGGTTAATGACCTTGTATTTCCCCACTTTTCAGGCCTGTATAATTCAGTGGATAGCTGGATGATTGTGCCCAACATTAAACAGAACCATTACACAGTGCATGGACTCCAGAGTGGGACACGCTACATCTTCATTGTTAAAGCCTTAAACCAAGCGGGCAGCCGGAACAGTGAACCCACCCGGCTAAAAACAAACAGTACGTTTTGGGATTTCCAAAAGGAAATATCACTTCCCCCTTTCACGCCAGGGAGTATACTTAGCCTGACCAGGCACCCACAGCAGTGGAAGAGAGCAGTGACACTGGGTACAGGAGCTTTACTGTTGTAGTTTGTGCTTTGGGCAAGGGTTTTGTTGGTGCCCCTAGCACCAATAAAGATATGTATTAAATAGCTGGTGGCTTGGGAGGCTTTTAGTGAAGGGTTCCCCTCCTCCATGCTTGGGGAGACAATTGAGTAAAAGAGCATTATTTGTAATAATTTGTAAAATCCTACTGCAGATAAGCTGTGTCAGTTAAGAATGCTTTTGATTGCAAGTAATAGAGAATCCAACCAACAGTAGCTTAAACAAATGGTAATTTTTCTTCTCTTACATAGCAAGAAGTTTGGAGGGAGGCAGTTCAGGGTTAATACAACAGCTCCCTGATATCATAAAAGACACAGGCCTCTTCTCCCTGCAGTCTCTAATGTCCTATTTCCTTTCAAGACAGGAAGGAGAAAAAGGTTGGTATACATAATGGCTATCTCCTTTATCAGGAAACAGAAGTTTTCCCAGAAGTTTACCCCACCCTCTCTGACTTCTGCTTCTACCTTAGCCACCCTTAGCAGACAGGAAAGCTGAGAGATTTGAGTATTTAGGTTTTCCAGACTCTATATTGAAAGCAGGTAAGAGAGAGAAACTTGTAAATGGGTTTTGTGTTAGTCAACAGTGTCTACCACTGAAGCATTTTGTATAATAAAGCTATTGCCACACCAAGTAGTTGGCCCACAGTGACAATGTTTTTGTCATATGGTTATAAGGAATTCTCTGCTGCAAATGATTCCACACAACAAATGTTTTCTTGATCACTGATGATGCAACAATCACTCTAACAGTCACCTGATTATATGTTGTTTATATCCCAGTGGTAAGATGGCAAAAAATTGTCCATTACTGAGCTCTTCTAATATTTTTTCTTCTGTCACCAAGCAGCAATTGCTTCAATTCCCATAATTTTGTCTCTCCTTAAACATTGTAACACCTCTTTCCCCTAAAATCTAGCCAAATCCCAAACCACCCACTAAAACAAAGCAATGTATAAAACATACTTGAGAACATGAGACCTTGAGAACCCCCTTTTAATTTGATCATCTCTGAGCTTATTAGTTCCTGAATACTTGGAATATGATTTCTAACAATATGCTTATATGAAAATTCCATATTTTTCCCACATTGGGAAGAAATGCCCCCAAGAAGGTCGTTTTATGAGAGATTGACCTCTATTGTTATTTTATTGAAAGCTGTGGCTTCTGGTCTGCTTCCTTAATATAATCCAGACAGCAGCCAACTTGTACTGGCCCAAGAATGATCATCATATTAAGAGTCCTCTGATAATGATGGTCTTAGAGACAAAGGTAGAATTCTTAAATGCTTCATTATGATTTTTCATTTTTCTACTTTTTCCAGGCCAACCCTTTAAACTAGACCCCAAAATGACTCACAAGAAGTTGAAGATCTCCAATGATGGATTGCAGATGGAGAAGAATGAAAGCTCTCTGAAAAAGAGCCATACTCCAGAGAGATTTAGTAGCACAGGCTACTATGGGGCAGCAGGAAATGTATTCATTGACAGTGGCTGCCACTATTGGGAGGTGGTCATGGGTTCCTCAACATGGTGAGTGGATCCTGCTTTTCTCTTCCCTTTCCTTCCCTTTTGTTAGGTTCCAGGGAGATTCAATTCTAGAACATAAGCATAATAAAAGTAAGTCAAGGTTAAAAGATATGTGATAAAAACCATTCCTATAGGTGAATGAATCTTGAGGATATATGTTGAGTGAAATAAGCCAAAAAGAAAGGGACAAATATTGCAAGTCTTCACTAATATAAACCAACTATAATGAGCGAACATTGAGGATTGAATTTGAGAGCATAGGTTATCCAGGGATTGAACGGGGGCAGAGATTGGGCAATTGATGATGGGCAATTGATGATTAAGGAGTACAGAATATTCAGTAAGCCTTATTGTAAAGGTTCCTAGATTGTAAGTTCTTATAGATAGCAGTCATGTCTATTCATGACTTGTAATGGTTATTTCTAAATTCCGAGATGCTGAGCTGTTTGTATGTAACCTAGTTGGTCCCCAGAACTTTGGATATCTGTGTGACATGTGAGACTCAGAGTTAGAGTTTTGCATCTCTGGAAGTCAGCATTACTGCATACAGCAAATGTTAAGAAGCTGAAAAAGAAATCAGACTTCAATTCAATATATAAATGAAATGGACTTGGTTAAGGACAAAGGTAAATTAGAATACAGGGTAAAGGATGATATTGACTGTATTTTAAAACTCCAACCAAAGGAAAAGAGGTTTATTTGGTCCAAAATGTATATTTTCTGTAGCACACTATCTACTGTAATTTGTCTGGTCAGTTTATTTAAACAATGTAATTACATGGAACCTAGAATAGGGAATGAGTTCTTGATATTCTATACAGGCTAATATAATACCCCAATACATCCGAGAATATTTTGGGCATAAAATAAAAAAGTATTTGCAAAGTCCCCTTGAGGGACTTGGGGAAAATGTGGAATTATTAAATTTACTCACCTGGAGAATTCCTGCTGTTCTTTTTAGCAATAGGGGCTCCCAATTCAAAAAGCCAAGCCCTCAATCTAGGGGCTTGCCCTTATGAAACTTATCTCTCCAACAGCGAAGCCAGCTAAGCCTACTTACAACTATGCCTAGGAGTCACCCCCAGAGAATGTCTTTCATTGCTCAGATGTAGCCTCTCTCTCTAAGACAACTCTGCAGGTAAGCTCAATACCCTCCCCCCTACGACGTGACTCCCAGGGGCATAAATCTCCCTGGCAACGTGGGACATGACTCCCGGGGATGAGTCTGGAGCCAGCATCATGGGATTGAGAAAGCTTCTTAACCAAAAGGGGAAAGTGAAATGAAACAAAGTTTCAGTGGCTGAGAGATTTCAAATGGAGTTGAGAGGTCATTCTGGAGATCACTTTTAAGCATTATATAGATATTCCTTCTTGGTTTCTAGTGTATTAGAATAGCTAGAAGGAAATACTTGAAACTGTTGAACTGTAATCCAGTAGCCTTGATTTTTGATGATGACTGTATAACTGTATGGCTTTTATCGTGTGACTGTGTGATTGTGAAAAGCTGTGACTGATACTCCCTGGATCCAGTGTAAGGGTAGATGAGTAATAAAATAAAGACAAAAATAGAAATAATAGGTAGAGATAAGGGTTATGGGATGTTTGGGGTGTTTTTTTTTTCTTTTTATTATTTTTTTTGGGAGTAATGAAAATGATCTAAAATTGATTGTGGTGATGAATACACAACTATATGATGATACTGTGAGCCATTGATGGTACTTTGGATGGATTATATGGTGTGAGGATCTATCTCAATAAAATTGCATTAAAAAACCACTCCTAGAAAAATTGGCCAGTTTCTTTATAAAATCATGGAAAATACACTGGGCTAGGGGTTGGAAATTACTACATCATTCTAATTTCTAACTTTTTTAGTCTCTTGTGATGATGTCAACATTATTCATCTAAATGTAAACTATTTAAAAAAGAAATATGTATTCTATTTCTTATATATCCTGTGTGGTGTCTAACAGAGCTCATATGATTAATAAATGTTTATTTCTCTCTCCTTTCCACTGTCTCACAGGTATGCTATTGGTATTGCTTACAAATCAGCTCCAAAGAATGAATGGATTGGTAAGAATGCCTCTTCTTGGGTCTTCTCTCGCTGCAATGGTAACTTTGTGGTGAGACATAACAACAAGGAGATGCTCGTGGATGTGCCCCCACAGTTGAAGCATCTGGGCGTCCTTCTGGATTATGACAACAACATGCTTTCCTTCTGTGACCCAGCTAACTCTCTCCGTCTTCATACTTTTGATGTGAACTTCATCCTTCCAGTTTGTCCAGCATTCACAATCTGGAACAAATCCCTAATGATCCTGTCAGGCTTGCCTGCCCCAGATTTTATTGATTACCCTGAGCGGCAGGAATGCAACTGCAGGCTTCAAGAATCCCCCTATGTTTCTGGGATGAAAGCTTGCCATTAAGTTTCAAGTGAGCATATAATTCACTGTTTCTCCAATTCAGCAGTTCCCCCCAACCTAAACCACAGATAGTGTTCAATACACAAGATACAAAATAAAGTTCTTTTGAAGCATCCAAAATAACTAGATATTATAGATTTAATTTTTGTAAATTAAAACTTATATTTGAATTAATGTATTGAGTTTCCCAGAATATATTATCTGAGTAGTCTGGGTTTAAGCCATTGGAGAAAAAATTTAGAGAATGTCTCTCTTTCACTGGAGAATTAAAAATCCCCAACGATTTAGGAGTATAAATGATATTGGAAAGAATTAGGGTTATTCTAAGTAAATAATGTAGAAAGATATTCTAAACAAGAGGCTGGCCAGCCTGGGAGAGGAAGGTGGTCAAGCTCTCTAGTAGTGGCCAATTTGACCAAGTAGAATTTTAAAGAGTGTCAAATTATCACATATTACATATGTAACTTTTGATAAAAATCTAAAATCAAGGGTTTATTATAAGAAAAACATGTATGAGTACATATAATATATAATGAATAAATAATATTTATTATATATTCATTTTGCATATTATATATACATAAAGTTTTTAATTTGCTCATTTGAGTGGGAAATATACTGAAAGGGAAAATAAATTATACCATCCATTTTTGTCCCCTTGGGGGAACATCAAAATCAATCAACATCTTTCCTTTCCCTCCCTCCATCCATCCCTCCCTTCCTCCTGTCACACACATATACACATGCAGTCATGAAACGGATAATGGGAAGAGCTCTAGGTTGGATTAGAAGAGATTTGGGGACAAGATTGCATAAAAGATGCTATTGCTGGATAGAAAATTGATCCATGTAAAAGTGTTGTATGTAGGACAAATTCACTGATGCTTCCTAATGCAGGAGGTCAGTCTGAATTGTTGAAAATTCTGTCACAGGATATTTTAAAGAAATATGGTTTTATTACTCTCAAGAACATAGAGTTACTAGAATTAGCCTAAAAACAGAGTTGAATAATGCAGGTTTTTAGGAGCCCACTCTAATAATCAGTAAGAATGGTGTGTTATAGATGCAACAACTATTTGCATATAAATATACTTGTATTTTCAGATAGAACACTTCTGAAGTGCTTAAGAGTGCCTGAGAATTCTATTTAAGAATTCTTGAATACATTAAATAATCATCCCTCTTGCAATCTTGTTTACACTATTCATTTACTTTGCCAACCCTTCATCGCAAATGCAGAGGTAAACTTCATCCCAGTCCTCATCAGCATAGCTGAAATGAATCAAGCATTATGGTATGTGCTTTTGTCAGTTCCATTGCAGGGATTGGGGGTGTCAGAACCAGAGCTTGCTTCTTTCTAGGAACTAAGGCTGCCTCAAGAAGTCTACTCTTCAGAAGTTGTGGAAATATCACTGCTGTACAATTATAAAATGGTTGCTGTAACAACTCCCCAGATTGCAGCTTTGAAATAATGCCCAAGCCCAATCCTTTCCCCTTCTTCTTTTCCACCAAGTTGGTGGGCATTCATTTACTAATTTATTCAACAAACTACTCTATGCCAGGTACCACACGACTGCTGCGAGAGTACACATATTAATAAAATACAGTCCCTGCTTTCAGATGGCTTATTATTCTGTAGAAGAGAACAAAAGTGTCTATATAAATCTCCCAAATAACAATTCTGTAAGTGTTTGTTCACTTAACATGGAAAGGAAGATCAATGCAGATACAGAAGGTTAGATCACACTTTTTGGCAATTTGGTTTTAAAGACCACATATGCTTACTGCTAATCAGGAAATTAGCACCTCACTGAGATTCAGCATTGCTGGTAAGTAGCTGGCTGTAATGGAAAGCCCATAGTCTTGGACTAAAATAATACTAGTTCCTCTGCCATTTACTGGCAGTATGACCTATGGCAAGTCACTTCACTTTCCTTAGCCTCAGTTTCATCTTCTGTAAAACAATACCTATCTCACAAGGTTGCTGCAAAGATTTTAAAAGATAGCATATGTAAACACCCTATCACAGTCCCTAGGCAGTTAGTTAGTGCACAATAGAGACATTAATGCCCTCTCCTCTTAGCCCCAGTAAAATGTAGTGGTGCTTTAAAATGTACACACTTCATTTCTAATTTATCCTGGTTTCTCCCCTAGTGCCTGTCCCCAAATTTGAAAACAAATGATTTTCTCCCTTCATAAAACTTTTCACTGGCTCCCGTAGCATTCAATAGAAGGCCCCAACTCTGCTTGCTTTCCCAGCTTCATCTTTTGTGACTTTCCCCCTCATACTGGTTACTGTAGCCAAGCACAGCTATTTTTAAAAGTTATTCTCTGGGCTTGGATCAGAGACATTATTAACAATGTTGATATCCAAGTTAAATAGTAGGAATTTGTCCTTAATTTAAGGAAATAATGTAGGAATGCTTTAAGTACAGAGCACTCTGTCCCTATTCCAGTCCTTTCCTTTGTCCTTGGGTCCCTCATTCCATCCAATTTTATGCCCTTTAGATTGTAGTGCATGGGAGAAATCTCCAATTTCTCTACCCTACTTTTCACTGTGGCCTGGACTACTTTTCCAATTAAATTAACTCCTTATTCTCCAGACTGGGTTATGTGTCCTTATTCTTAGCTCCCATGGCAACCTGAGCATTCTTCTCAGCAATAATCACATTATATAGCAATATTTTTCAAAGTGTGATCTTCAGAGCACTTGTATTAGAATCACCTTTGGTGTTTGTTAAAACAACTGATTCCTGGACCCCACCTCTGACAAACTTAATTAGAATATCTGGGAGTATAGATGAGAATTTATATTTTTACAAAGCTTGCCCATGTGATTCTGATGCACACAAAAGTTTAATGTATATTAATCATTTTACCTAAGATTGTGAATACCTTGAGGGCAGGGACCGAGTCCTTTATTGCTGTTGTTACGTTTTTAACACTTGGCATAGTATCTGGAACAGAGTAGTTGCCTGGCTAATGTTTATTGAATGAATGAACGAATGATCAAAGGCTCCCTCTTGTACTCTGATATCCATACTGGTGTTTGTTATTTCCTGGGCAGGAAAACTTGGTTATCCATTCATTTGAGCTGTATTGATATTATTTTGAAGTTGTGCCAGGGCCCATATATAAATGAGCATTGTCCCCCTTGAAAGCTTTTGAAAGTTATCTTGGGGAATTGTCTTTGGAGTATGTGGCACCATTTTTTTTCAATAAGTTTTCAGTCTTTTCAAACTTTGTTCTTTGAAGGTGGATTTAAGTTTTAGTTACAGCCAAAAATCACTCAGAGCTAAGCCCACTGAATAAAGTGGGAAATTAAACTGGGTCTGGGGTAAGCAATGAAGTTTGACTTTAAAGTCTCAACTTCTGAGCCAAATAATGAAACATGCTTTCCTAGATACAACGTGGTGGCAATGTACTCAGTGGGGATATGGTGAAGTCTTAGATATTTACTTCAGTAAACTCAAGACTTTCATAGAATCCTGGCAATGCTAGGGACCTTAAGAAAAGTCATTGAACACCTCCTAGCTAAACCCAGTTGGACAAAGGGAATAGGACTTTCATTTAATATCTTCAGGGAAGGTGACTCCATAAGTTTTTAGTGGTGGTGTTCTACTCAATCCAGTGTTGAACAATCCTTTCTGCTAGCAAATTATTCTTTCTGTTGGCAGTTTATGCTTGTTTCCACTTTTTATATCATCTTATTGAAGAAAGCACAAGGATCATAAAAAATAAAGATAAACTTGTTTTGAGAATATGAAATAAATTCTAATGCCATATTGGGGCTCTGACTACTTGTAAGTAAGAGTAACTGCATCTGTATGTGTTTTTATCATGGAACTCCATTGTGTAACTTTGGATGCAGTGAAATTCATATTGTAACAAAGTCAGTTATCTTTTCTTTTCAGTTAAAATACACCAGGTGAATTTTTAAGCTCCCATGGTTTGCACATTTATATGTGATTACCTGGATGGAGAAATCCATGGATAGATTTTTTATAAGCTCAAAGTTTGATACCTTTTCCTCCAAGGAATGGATGAATGTGAGGCAGGAATATAAGAACCACTCCTATACTTATTTCTAGCTCTTGAAGCCAGTTGCCGCCTCTGAGCCATTGTGTTGTATTTGGCCATGTATTATAGGTTGGCCAGATTGACTGCCATCAGATCAGGTAAAACTGCCTTTTATGGTTTGGTCTGACAGCTTCAGACATATACTGTGTTGCTGTTATTGGCTGGAATATTTATTAGACTATTGTTGGACTATTTTTTATCAAATGCTTTATCCCAGGTTTGTTTGTACTGGGAGCTCTGGACCAATAGTGACTCTCCTAGTAACAGAAATCTGAGAATCCGTGGATTACACAGCCTCACCCCTCTCCAAAATATCCCAGCCCATCCAAAATGCTGTATTATGAAATAAATAAATATATATGCATTCATGAGTTCTTGATTGTCTCTTACTGGAGTTTAATCGGGGGAGGCTTAAAAGGAAGACAGCCATGAGCTGCTGGAATGGGTAAGTGACTTGGGGGAAATCAGTTATCACATAATAGGCAGAGATCTGGGCAAAGAGTGTTCACGTGGTCTGAAAATTGAGATCGAGTCATGAAGACTTTAGTTTCAAGGGCAGGATACAAATAAGACTAAAGAAATGAAGGTATATGGCCCAAGGAGACTTGACACATTCAGTTTCAGGGATTGGGGAAAGAAGTTAGGAATAAAGGAGAACAAATAGAATCCCAGTTCTGGAAGCCATTGATTAAGGCCAGGGTAGCACAGAAGCAAGTGAGCTGGCCTTTGGGAGGGTTAAGAAATCCCTTGGGGCTGTGGTTGGGAATATGCTAATCAGAGTTGTGGTTGCCCTGGGACTAAATGGGAAATACAACATGAAGTGAATGAAGCAGGGCAGGTCAAGGGTGCCTTGACATAGGTTGTCAGATCAGGGACCTATGGAAACCATAGCCCAGAGGCAGGGGATTAAGACTTGAGACAGGAATTTGGAATATCAGAGGTTTAGTGGACTAACTGGAGAGAAGTTTAGGCAAATGCTGAATACGATTTTTGATGAATTCCCCAGGAGAAGCTGGCTGGCTGAAGTAGAGATGGGAATTCTCTCTTCTGACTGCTGAAATAATCACTTCTCCTTTTAAAGCCTTCAACTGATTGGATGAGATTTCTCTCATTGTTGAAGGTAATTTCCTCAGTTGATTGTAGATGTAATCAGCCATAGATGCAATTAACATAGTGTTGATGTAAGTCCACAAAATGTCCTCACAGTAACAATCAGGCCAGTGCATGCTGGACCAAACAACCGGACACCATCACTTGGCCGAGTTCACACATGAACCTAACCATCACACAGATCATTGTTCCTTAAGCCCTAGCGCATTCAAAGGGAAAAATTAGAAGGATAATAAATCAGTGATCAATAATATGCTGATGGAAGAGTGTGGGAAAAATTCATACCCCACCCAATTCCTCACTTTACCTTTTGTTCCTTCTCAGAAAACAATAAAATGTTAACAAGGACCTTCTAGGGTCAATGCCTTTGTTGTTTAGCTTAGAGGTGGCAAGGGGGGTGGGGAGGGCAAGCTTCAGACTTTCAAACTTGAAAGAGTCATCTGGCAGTGCTGTGGCAGGACAGTAGGGAACATTTTTCTTTTGGCCAAAAGGAGTGTTTCAAATTACAGAACGTACGTGCCAATTCTTCTCTCTGTAGGGCTGGCCTTCTGCACAGAAACAATGCAAAGAAGATCTGCTACTCTTCCAGTCAGGTTGAAAGTGCCAGAGGATGAAATTTGGGCTGATTTTCCCTTTGATGTACAGTGACAGGAGAAAGCCATTATGATTCATATATATTTTGGTCCAGCTCAACTACCTCAGTGATAAGGAGGTGCTGTGATATGCCAGAAATGTGAAATTCACAGCCAAGCAGCTGTTGAGCACACAAGATAAGGTAAGGCCAAATCCAATGTCAGTAAAGATGCAACAAGTCACCTTTAGATTAAGATAGTTTATTATTTACACAGTCAAAGAAAAAATAGCCCAAGATTCTAGCTCCTTGTGATCCTTATTCCACACACCAAAAAGCATGATACTGAAACAAAAGGGACCAGATGACTGCAATGTGAGTTGTGGGAAATCCCACTGCTAAGATGTCAATTCTAGATTACCTGGATTCTAGATCCAGGTAAGTAGCTATATATTCTGTAGCTCTATTTTGAGGAGGGTGAGGCAGGAAACCTCATGCCTCTTCAGAACCTGGGACGCAATGAGAAACTGTTTCGTGGCAGCCTCCCAGGGGAGAGAAAAAAGGCTAGTGGGAGATGGCCTTGAAGCAGCAACTCATAGGCCTCCCCATCCTCTCATGCTCCAGGAGGATCACAGGCATTCTGCCAAAACTCAGATTAGCTATGGTTCAAGCTTTTGCCTGCATGGCCTAAGTGGATAGTGCATGGACACCAGTGTGCCATGGCAGAGCCATTTTTCCACGGCAGCTCGCGGTAGGAGGAAGCAAAAGAAAGTGAAGTTGGGGTCTGTTGAAGGTACCTCCTCTCCCCCTCCCTTCTACTGAGCTTCCATTCATATACTTTCATTCTCAGTCTCTATTTGGCTGGGGGTGGGGCAGGGATTAAGAGAGTATTGGGATACAAAATCACCAGTTCAGACCCCGCAAGATTCAGTACCAAGGCCTGAAAATTCAAAGGCCCGAATCCTTTGTCCCTATCAACTATGAATTGAAGTGTATGACTAATTAGTAAAATCCCTTCTTTCCCAACAGAATGAATTTCTAGAAATGCAAATTTAGTGAAGATAGTGGGAGGAGCCTAATCTGCATACTTACCTCAAGAATGTTGAGACATCAGGGCACACCATCAGGAATCCTATAATTAGTACAGAGAGGTGGATTGGCATTACTGTTGCTTTAGGACCACTGTCTGATTCTTTTGGGGTGATTATCCTCCATACACACTTCTTTTTTCTCATTAGCTTCATTCAGAGCTTCCATGCCAACCTCCTCTGCTTATGGTTCCACTTTTATTTTTGAGTTTCCACTTCATTCCTCTCCCCCATCCTGCTTTAATCATTAATTGTACAAGATGTAAAAATATTGCTCTAGCCAGTCGTGTCTCAGTTTCAAATTTCATGTCAGCTGTCTGATAATCTTTCATACATCCAAGTAGGGAATTGCCAAAGACATTCCATTTTCCAAGGGCAGACAAGTCATTTGATATAACAACAAGCAAGTGTCCTATGGACCATCTTTCCCAATCATAGCCTTTCTTCCTTAAACTTCCACAAATGTACGCCTTATATGACAGAGGAGAGGGTATTGGTATAGCGACTAGTCCAAGTTATCATTCAATCATTCATTTATTTCTTCATTCAACAAATAATTTATTGATAGCCTCTGTGTCAGGAGCTGGGTTTCACACATTAATAAGACACATAGACTTGTTCCTCATAGGATTTATAATCTAGGGGGGAGACAATCAACAAATAAACACTTCACTAATAATAGGACCTCTTCTTGATAGATTGCTTATCTTGAGCCTAACACTATGTTAAGCTTAAGAGGTAGTGACTCATTTAATCCTCCCAGCAACTCTGAGATAAAGGTTATTATTGGCTCCATTGAATAAAATGGGTTAATCCAGCAGATTCCATGGGGCCTGGTGAGCTGCTAACAAGGGTCTTGGTCATGGCTGCCTTTGACTCAGGATAAATAATCCTGGAGCCCATCATGGAGGAAATGACCTAGCCCAGCAGTTCCTGGAGTCGGGGTTTGAATTGGAGGAATTTCCAGATCTCTATACACCCTCAAAACCACCGCCGCCAAGGGTTTTATCCTCCCGTTTTCTATCCTCCCGTTTCCCTATCGCGCCTCTTTGCGCCTGCCCCTCCCTTTCCAGCCCGGCTCCTCCCGCTGGGCCGCCTCCTCTCTAAGTCACTTCCCCTTCCCCGCCCTAAAGAGCTTGGCTGCCTCTCAGAATCCCTTCCCCGCTGGCAGGAAGTAGAGAAAAGGTAAACTGGCTTTGGGAATCAGGTGAGTACTTTTCCCAGCAAGGGTAAGAAAAGCGTTTCCCCACTGGTTTGGAAAGAGGGGAAATCGAGGGAGTTCTTTCAGTCTAAGTAGCTAGCTTTCCTCTCATCTAACTGCCTCGGTGGCCGAGCGTGGGAGGCGCCACACTCCGCCAGGCGTCTCCTGGGAGGTAAAGAGGGAAGCCCGGGCGGAGTTAGACCGGCCTGTGGTGATGCCGCGGGCTCGGGTGGGGTACACTCTGTGCGGAGCGCGGGGAAAGGACCTCGCTGCGGTGGAGATGGTGTGCGAGGAAGCTATCAGTTTGGAGAGGGGAGCAGGGGAAAAGTCTCCCGAGGATGTGTGGAGATGCATGCGTGTGTATGTAGGCTGGTTGGTGTGGTGAAGGGGGATGCGTGTGTGTGGAGGGGTGTAGAGACGTGCATATGTTGGGAGATCCATGTGTATCGGAATGCGCGTGTATGTGTGGAAGTGCGTGAGGCGGATGCGTGCATGTGGCGATTTATAGAGGTGCATATGTGGGAACGTGCTTGTGGGCAGGGCATGTCGAGGTGCACGTGAGTGGATCTTTGCGCGTGTGCGGAGGTGGGATGCAAGTGTGGGGTGCATGCGCGTAGGTTCGTGCATATCAGGGGAGAGGGGAGTGGGAAGGGGAATGTCCACTTACATTGGGAGTGCAGACTGACACTGCGTGCTAAACTGAGAGAGGTCAGAGACCCTCTTGCTGATGGACTTGAAACCCAGGATTCTTAACCTTTTTTTGAGTTGGCGGGAGGGAGGTAGACATGGACCTGTTTGAAAATCCGTGGAAAACGATTGACCATTTCCGTGAAGAAATGCACAGGGTTTACTTGTAATCATAGAGGAAACTTGGGACCACGGATAGCCATCCATAGACCCCAGATTGTGGTTGGAAGAGAGCAAAAATACCAAATCTCTTACACTGATACTTGCCAGTCTTGATTCTGTGGGAGGAGAAATGGAGTAGGTGACTGAGTTGCTGCCTAATCTTTTTGTGGGCCTATCCTCAGGCTGGTGTGGCTTTAAAGCTAGATGTATTATTCCTCTGGGACATGGTCACCTCAGAGGGGTGTATATAAAACGGGTTCACTCCGTTGTGTAAGGATCCGGTAAGGGTGCTCTTTGCCTTCAGAATAAAGCCCCCTTGCTATGTGCTGCCTACAGTGCCCCTGCCTGAGTTGGTCCTGGCTGATCTTACTAACCTCGTATTTTGCTGAAGTTGGAGCTCATAGATTTGCAGTGGCCTCAATCTTCATAGTTGTGAGAGATTTTTCCCCAGGGGGTCTTGACAGTCTGTGTATGGTGTGAAGAGTATGAATCTGAGGTTGGGACTTTGTTGAGTAAGTGACTAGGAGACCAGCACACTTGGGTTCTAATTCCATCTTTACCATTAACTGTGTGATCTTGACAGTTTTCTTAATTTTCTTGTGCCTGACTTTCCTCATTTATAAAATGGGGGTAGTAGCTCACAGCATTGTTGGAGGAATAAATAAGACTATATGAAATTCCCAGCCCATGAGAGATATTTTCTTTTTTTTAGCTTTACAACAAGTTGAGCTTGTTAAATATATTTGTTTTAACAAAGAATTTCTGATACAAATACTGCTCACTGCACACGTAAAACCTCAGAGAAGTGATGAAACAAGACAGCTGATGTTTGACTGTATATGGTGGCAAGGTGGAGTAAAAGTCATGAATAAATTAAAAACTGGCAAGTATCTGCTAAAGCAGAGCCACTTTTTAGGGGACATAAGAAAAACTGAGGAATCACTATTTTGATCTTTTTCCCTGCAGTCCATTTGTTGTTAAAAGCTGAAGACCATTTTTCCTTAATTCATGCTGCAAAATGCAGTAGTCAGACACTATTTCCAAAAGGATCCTAAAAACTGTAGGGCAAAAGAAGAGAAATCTAAGAAAATAAATAATCACAAAAACCATCAGCAGTTTTCAAAAGAATCTGTTCAAAACAGTGACTTTTATAAAAGATGTGGATTTGTTTTAATGAAAAGAAAATCCTTCTCTGAAAGATAAGAGATTCATTTCACAGATAATTTTTACTGCATTAATTATTTGATTAACAAGGGCTATAGATAGTGTACAAACAAGAGTCATAGGTTTTTTTAATTAGGTGTGAAAAATCTACATAATTACTGATTGGGGGGTGTTTTATATCCCAAGCTCCAATATTCCAGCTCTGTGTCCTGTCCTGTTGTTATAATTTGTAAAAATTTAATGATGCAGTGATTGGAGTTTTTGTAACTTCAGTGATGTATCAAAGGACAATGCATCTTGATTTGAAGAATTTGTTGTATCTGAAGGCTGGAACAGTACTCGACCATGATCACTAAATACATAAAATAGTGGGTGATTCCTTAAGGTGTTAAGTGTTTTATTTTTTAGTTCTAAAGTGGCATCCCTGTCTTTAAACTCCCCTACAATACGAACTATACCGTAACAGGTGCTCCAACCTGACTCAACCCCAAGACCAAAGAACATGTCAGACAAAAAGTTCCCCATGAATTTTAATGGGGACTTACAGGGGGATTCTTCCTAATGGTGGCTGGTTGGGAAAAGAAGTCTGTGATCTGCACAAACAAAAGGAAGAGCACCGTATATAGTTTAGCAGAGCCTGGCAAGAGTGTTGTGCAAGTTGATCACCAACAGTGATTAGGCTCAGTGATCTTCAATGTCTGTGCTCTGGTCATGCAGGCTGCTGTGTGCTCAAGGCTCCACGCTCTTCCCTAAGGAGGGGGCAGGGTTCTGACCCTTGGGCTGCCGCAACAGGTAACTGCAAAGGCCAGAAGTGTTTGAAGAACAATAATCTATTGGCCATGATTAATTTTCTTGTCCTGTTAATTGCATGTAAGAACAATGCTGAGCAGCGGAAAAGGCTGTGTGGATTAGGGCAAAGCTTACTAGACTGTAAACTCTATGAGAGCAGGACCCTTGTCTTTCTTGATATAGCCTGACATCTAGTAATAGCTCAGTAAATAATGTTCCACAGTGAGGGTGCCATGATTCTTGAGGAACCGCATGCCAACAAAAGAAACGAAAGGTGGTAGAACCTTCCCTTCTTTCACTGGCAGTTGTGCATGAAGTACAGAAAGATGATGCCATGAATCACCTCACTGGTGGAAAAACCTGAGAGCCGTGAGAAGGCAGAAACAGGAATTGGAGATGTTTAATAAATGGCATAATTTCTAGAAAGCCCCCTAAGTTAATAATATAAAGTCACACACCTGGAGTAAGTGAGACTTTATTTTGAAATTTTTGCAATGCTCAGATAGAAAATGATTAGTCCACCATCATCTCTCAACCTGGATTGTTGCCTTCTTGAGTCAGAGCTATTTTTCCCCCTGAGAGACAAAATAATCTACTAGTTCAGAGCACAGACCTTGGAGTCAGACAGATCTCACTGAGATCCCAACTCCACCCTGTTCCACCACTTTCTAGTTATGTGACCTTAGACAAGTTACTTCAACTCTTTATGGATCCTATTCCTTATCTGTAAAAGAGGATAATGGTGATACCTCCTATGAGTTGTGAGGAGTTGCAGAGAGAATGCATGTAGAGTGGCACACAGTTAACTGCTCAGTAAAATGGTAGATTAAAAATAGTAACCACAGTGAGGCTGCTAAGGAGATTGGTTGCAGTGATGCTGTAAGGTATCTAGACTGGATGGGGGTGAAGCCATGGGGGGTGGGGGATGGACTGGAGAGAGGAAAAAGCCAAAGAATGGGAGCTTTTGATGAGGATGAGGAGTGAGTGGGTCTCTGGAGAGCCAAGAAGTAATAGGGGTAGGAAGTTGTAGCCAGAGAGCAGGATAGGAATTCTGAAGTGGAGCAGTTTCATGTGATGGAATAGCCTAGGACAGTAATGGATAGAAATGGCATGTGAAATGGTATGTGAGGTGGCATGTGGTGATTGGTTGTTGCAGTTTAGGAATCAGGGGACAATGAAGTTAGTGTGTTGAGTGAGACATGCACAACCACTGAGTTTACTTATATGGATAGGAGAGGTTGGAATGAAGAGGACAGTGGAGCCAGAACCAAAGTCAAAGTCCACCCTAATTAATGAGGAGAAGTCATTTATTTACAAATATTTACTCAGTTCTTACTAGATGTCAGGATATATCAAGACAGACAAAGGTCCTGCTCTCATAGAGCTTACAGTCTAGTCAGAGTGATAGCAGACATTAATAAATAAAAAACATTTAGTTAGAAGACTACAAATTGTGATTAAGAGGGTTTTGTACATGCTTGTAACAGGGGACCTGAGCATGACTGGTATATCAGGGAAGGCTTCCTGATGAGAACAAAAGGATAAATTTGGGTAGATGGAGGTGGGCGAGGGGTTGGTGGAGGAAGTGTTCCAGGTGGAGAAAACAGCATGTGCAAAGGACTGAAGCTAGAACATGTGGAGTGGATTTGAAGAACTGAAAGGAATCTTATATGGCTTGAGCATATTAAGCATATGAAGATGTGAGCTGAGGCTGGGTGGTAGTCCTCCTTAAGGATTTGGGGCTTTATCCTAAGAGCAGTGGGTATACTGTACTCCTATTGAATGGTTTTGATTAGGTGAATCACATGATCAGATTTCTCTGTGTTTGTATATTTGATTTTTTTTTTTTTTTTTTTTAAAAAGCAAGCATTTGGAAAGGCGGGGCAAGATGGCAGACTGGTGAGCTGTAAGTTTTAGTTACTCCTCCAGGAAAGTAGGTAAAAAGCCAGGAACTGCGTGGACTGGACACCACAGAGCAATCTGTCTTTGGGCATACTTCATACAACACTCATGAAAACGTGGAACTGCTGAGATCAGCGAAATCTGTAAGTTTTTGCGGCCAGGGGACCCGCGCCCCTCCCTGCCAGGCTCAGTCCCGGGGGAGGAGGGGCTGTCAGCTCCGGGAAGGAGAAAGGAGAACTGCAGTGGCTGCTCTTATCGGAAACTCATTCTACTGATTCAAACTCCAACCATAGATAGACTGAGACCAGACACCAGAGACTCTGAGAGCAGCCAGCCCAGCAGAGAGGAGACAGGCATAGAAAAAAAACAACACGAAAAACTCCAAAATAAAAGCAGAGGATTTTTGGAGTTCTGGTGAACACAGAAAGGGGAAGGGCGGAGCTCAGGCCTTGAGGCGCATATGCAAATCCCGAAGCAAAGCTGATCTCTCTGCCCTGTGGACCTTTCCTTAATGGCCCTGGTTGCTTTGTCTATTAGCATTTCAATAACCCATTAGATCTCTGAGGAGGGCCCTTTTTTTTTTTTTAAATCCTTTTTTCTTTTTCTAAAAGAATTACTCTAAGAAGCCCAATACAGAAAGCTTCAAAGAATTGCAATTTGGGCACGTCAAGTCAAGAGCAGAACTAAGAGAGCTCTGAGACAAAAGGCAATAATCCAGTGGCTGAGAAAATTCACTAAACAACACAACTTCCCAAGAAAAGGGGGGTGTCCGCTCACAGCCACCATCCTGGTGGACAGGAAACACTCCTGCCCATCGCCAGCCCCATAGCCCAGAGCTGCCCCAGACAACCCAGTGTGACGGAAGTGCTTCAAATAACAGGCACACACCACAAAACTGGGCGTGGACATTAGCCTTCCCTGCAACCTCAGCTGAATGTCCCAGAGCTGGGAAGGTGGAGCAGTGTGAATTAACAAAGCCCCATTCAGCCATCATTTGAGCAGACTGGGAGCCTCCCTACACAGCCCAGCAGCCCAGAACTGCCCTGGGGGGACGGCACTCACCTGTGACATAGCACAGTCATCCCTCAACAGAGGACCCGGGGTGCACAGCCTGGAAGAGGGGCCCAATTGCAAGTCTCAGGAGCCATACGCCAATACCAAAGACTTGTGGGTCAGTGGCAGAGACAAACTGTGGCAGGACTGAACTGAAGGATTAGACTATTGCAGCAGCTTTAAAACTCTAGGATCATCAGGGAGATTTGATTGTTAGGGCCACCCCCCCTCCCCGACTGCCCAGAAACACGCCCCACATACAGGGCAGGCAACACCAACTACACACGCAAGCTTGGTACACCAATTGGCCCCACAAGACTCACTCCCCCACTCACCAAAAAGGCTAAGCAGGGGAGAACTGGCTTGTGGAGAACAGGTGGCTTGTGGACGCCACCTGCTGGTTAGTTAGAGAAAGTGTACTCCACGAAGCTGTAGATCTGATAAATTAGAGATAAGGACTTCAATAGGTCTACAAACCCTAAAAGAACCCTATCAAGTTCAGCAAATGCCACGAGGCCAAAAACAACAGAAAATTATAAAGCATATGAAAAAACCAGACGATATGGATAACCCAAGCCCAAGCACCCAAATCAAAAGACCAGAAGAGACACAGCACCTAGAGCAGCTACTCAAAGAACTAAAGATGAACAATGAGACCATAGTACGGGATATGAAGGAAATCAAGAAGACCCTAGAAGAGCATAAAGAAGACATTGCAAGACTAAATAAGAAAATGGATGATCTTATGGAAATTAAAGAAACTGTTGACCAAATTAAAAAGATTCTGGACACTCATAGTACAAGACTAGAGGAAGTTGAACAACGAATCAGTGACCTGGAAGATGACAGAATGGAAAATGAAAGCATAAAAGAAAGAATGGGGAAAAAAATTGAAAAACTCGAAATGGACCTCAGGGATATGATAGATAATATGAAACGTCCGAATATAAGACTCATTGGTGTCCCAGAAGGGGAAGAAAAGGGTAAAGGTCTAGGAAGAGTATTCAAAGAAATTGTTGGGGAAAACTTCCCAAATCTTCTAAACAACATAAATACACAAATCATAAATGCTCAGCGAACTCCAAATAGAATAAATCCAAAAAAACCCACTCTGAGACATATACTGATCACACTGTCAAACATAGAAGAGAAGGAGCAAGTTCTGAAAGCAGCAAGAGAAAAGCAATTCACCACATACAAAGGAAACAGCATAAGACTAAGTAGTGACTACTCAGCAGCCACCATGGAGGCAAGAAGGCAGTGGCACGATATATTTAAAATTCTGAGTGAGAGGAATTTCCAGCCAAGAATACTTTATCCAGCAAAGCTCTCCTTCAAATTTGAGGGAGAGCTTAAATTTTTCACAGACAAAGAAATGCTGAGAGAATTTGCTAACAAGAGACCTGCCCTACTGGAGATACTAAAGGGAGCCCTACAGACAGAGAAACAAAGACAGGACAGAGAGACTTGGAGAAAGGTTCAGTACTAAAGAGATTCGGTATGGGTACAATAAAGGATATTAATAGAGAGGGGGAAAAATATGGCAAACATAAACCAAAGGATAAGATGGCCGATTCAAGAAATGCCTTCACGGTTTTAACGTTGAATGTAAATGGATTAAACTCCCCAATTAAAAGATATAGATTCGCAGAATGGATCAAAAAAAAATGAACCATCAATATGTTGCATACAAGAGACTCATCTTACACACAGGGACACAAAGAAACTGAAAGTGAAAGGATGGAAAAAAATATTTCATGCAAGCTACAGCCAAAAGAAAGCAGGTGTAGCAATATTAATCTCAGATAAAATAGACTTCAAATGCAGGGATGTTTTGAGAGACAAAGAAGGCCACTACATACTAATAAAAGGGGCAATTCAGCAAGAAGAAATAACAATCGTAAATGTCTATGCACCCAATCAAGGTGCCACAAAATACATGAGGGAAACACTGGCAAAACTAAAGGAAGTAATTGATGTTTCCACAATAATTGTGGGAGACTTCAACACATCACTCTCTCCTATAGATAGATCAACCAGACAGAAGACCAATAAGGAAATTGAAAACCTAAACAATCTGATAAATGAATTAGATTTAACAGACATATACAGGACATTACATCCCAAATCACCAGGATACACATACTTTTCTAGTGCTCATGGAACTTTCTCCAGAGTAGATCATAGCCTGGGACATAAAACAAGCCTCAATAAATTTAAAAAGATTGAAATTATTCAAAGCACATTCTCTGACCACAATGGAATACAATTAGAAGTCAATAACCATCAGAGACTTAGAAAATTCACAAATACCTGGAGGTTAAACAACACACTCCTAAACAATCAGTGGGTTAAAGAAGAAACGGCAAGAGAAATTGCTAAATATATAGAGACGAATGAAAATGAGAACACAACATACCAAAACCTATGGGATGCAGCAAAAGCAGTGCTAAGGGGGAAATTTATAGCACTAAACGCATATATTAAAAAGGAAGAAAGAGCCAAAATCAAAGAACTAATGGATCAACTGAAGAAGCTAGAAAATGAACAGCAAACCAATCCTAAAACAAGTACAAGAAAAGAAGTAACAAGGATTAAAGCAGAAATAAATGACATAGAGAACAAAAAAACAATAGAGAGGATAAATATCACCAAAAGTTGGTTCTTTGAGAAGATCAACAAGATTGACAAGCCCCTAGCTAGACTGACAAAATCAAAAAGAGAGAAGACCCATATAAACAAAATAATGAATGAAAAAGGTGACATAACTGCAGATCCTGAAGAAATTAAAAAAATTATAAGAGGATATTATGAACAACTGTATGGCAACAAACTGGATAATGTAGAAGAAATGGACAATTTCCTGGAAACATATGAACAACCTAGACTGACCAGAGAAGAAATAGAAGACCTCAACCAACCCATCACAAGCAAAGAGATCCAATCAGTCATCAAAAATCTTCCCACAAATAAATGCCCAGGGCCAGATGGCTTCACAGGGGAATTCTACCAAACTTTCCAGAAAGAACTGACACCAATCTTACTCAAACTCTTTCAAAACATTGAAAAAAATGGAACACTACCTAACTCATTTTAGGAAGCTAACATCAATCTAATACCAAAACCAGGCAAAGATGCTACAAAAAAGGAAAACTACCGGCCAATCTCCCTAATGAATATAGATGCAAAAATCCTCAACAAAATACTTGCAAATCGAATCCAAAGACACATTAAAAAAATCATACACCATGACCAAGTGGGGTTCATTCCAGGCATGCAAGGATGGTTCAACATAAGAAAAACAATCAATGTATTACAACACATTAAAAACTCGAAAGGGAAAAATCAATTGATCATCTCAATAGATGCTGAAAAAGCATTTGACAAAATCCAACATCCGTTTTTGATAAAAACACTTCAAAAGGTAGGAATTGAAGGAAACTTCCTCAACATGATAAAGAGCATATATGAAAAACCCACAGCCAGCATAGTACTCAATGGTGAGAGACTGAAAGCCTTCCCTCTAAGATCAGGAACAAGACAAGGATGCCCGCTGTCACCACTGTTATTCAACATTGTGCTAGAAGTGCTAGCCAGGGCAGTCCGGCAAGACAAAGAAATAAAAGGCATCCAAATTGGAAAAGAAGAAGTAAAACTGTCATTGTTTGCAGATGATATGATCTTATATCTAGAAAACCCTGAGAAATCAACGATACACCTACTAGAGCTAATAAACAAATTTAGCAAAGTAGCGGGATACAAGATTAATGCACATAAGTCAGTAATGTTTCTATATGCTAGAAATGAACAAATTGAAGAGACACTCAAGAAAAAGATACCATTTTCAATAGTGTGATGGTTGGGTTCATGTGTCAACTTGGCTAGGTGGCCTAGCTGTCTGGTCAAGCGGGCACTGGCCTGACGATTCCTGTGAGGCTATTTGAGGCTGGTTGGTTTGTCGGATCATCAGTCAATTGACTGCAGCTGACTGATGATTCATCAAGGGGCGTGCTTCCACAGTGAGAGAATGCAATTGGCTGGATTTGGTCCGGGTGATCAGTTGGAGGCTTATAAGCCGGACAGTTAGAGAACCTTCACTTCTTCTTCAGCTGCTCAGTGAAGCTTTTCCTGGGGAGCTCGTCGAAGTTGCCAGTTCGTTTCCTGAGGAGTTCGTCAAAGTTGTTGGTTCGTTTCCTGAGTTCGTCAAAGTTGCCGGTTCGTTTCCTGAGGAGTTCGTCAAAGTCGTCGGTTCGTTTCCTGAGGAGTTCGTCGGACGTCTTCCTTGGAGTTGACAGCTTGTTGACGGCTCTGCAGAATTTGGACTCGTGCGCTCCCGCAGTTGCGTGAGTCACTTTTACAATTTGATAATAAGAGACATCTCTCATTGATTCTGTTTCCAAGGAGAACCCTAACTAATACAACTTGGTACCGGAAGTGGTTCTTGAGAAACGGAATCTTAAAATGGGCTTTTACAACTTGTTTTCTACTCTGATTAGATTCAGAGGCACTAATGACTCTATTTCCAATAATCAAGAGGGTACTAAGAGTCCATGGCAGGAGTTGGCAAAGGAAATACGCAAAATAGCACCATTTGATTCTCCTAATTGTGCTCTAGTACGAAGCGAGGCTCTGGGTGACAGCGTTTTCGACACTTTCACAGAGTTTTGCAGTATTAAGAAGTATAATGATGTTGGCTGGCTGCTCTTGGATACTTTGGATACAGTTGTAAGAGAAAGGGATGAGCTAAAGGCTTCAAATTCAAAACTTGAATGCCGTATGACAGATGTAAAGAGTTCCATCTGTGCCCTGAAAGAAAATCTTATTTCCTGTGCCCGCAGACTGGAGGTTTCTGAAAATCAGACACAGTCTCTTATTGTGCGAGTAGCACATTTACAGCGTAAACTAAAATCTCAACCTCTCAGGGTGTCTGCTGTTAAAGTAAAGGCATTGATTGGAAAAGAATGGGACCCAGAAACTTGGGATGGAGACATATGGATTGATAATAATGACAGTGAGGACATTGGAACCCTGGATTCTGCTGGGTCATTGTTAGATTTACCTGTAGAGGGCTGTCCTGGGGAAACAGCTTCTCTGCCTCCAGTCTGCCCTAAGGAGCCTGCCACGCAACTCCTACCTAAGGAGATTGACCCTTCAATGCCTGCTAATCTTGTAATCACCTCCCCTGAGGAAGCAGCCCTCACTCTTTCGTCTGGAGAGACTAATCCTGTTTTAAGAGATGAAAATGCAACAGAGTGCCCTGAGGTGAATGGCTTGAGAGATAATTCTAACTCTTTTCATGACCCACCCCCACCACCAGTTTTTGCTTCAAGACCTATAACTAGGCTCAAGTCCCAACAAGCCCCAAAGGGTGAGGTACAAAGTGTGACCCATGAGGAAGTACGCTATACTCCAAAAGAACTGTATGAGTTTTCCAACTTATACAGACAGAAACCAGGGGAATATGCGTGGGAATGGATATTGAGAGTGTGGGATAATGGTGGAAGGAATATAAGGTTGGATCAGGCTGAATTTACTGATATGGGCCCACTAAGCAGAGATTCTGCATTCAGTGTTGTAGCTCGAGGGGTTAGAAAGGGTGTTAACAGTTTGTTTGGGTGGCTGGCTGAAACATGGATCAAAAGGTGGCCGGCATTACCAGAAGTTGAAATGCCAGAACTGCCCTGGTATAATGTGGAGGAGGGGATTCAAAGGCTTAGAGAGATTGGAATGTTAGAGTGGATTTATCATGGAAAACCTGCTCACACAGCCCTGGAATGTCCAGAGGACACACCTTTTACCAGGACTGTAAGGAATAAATTTGTGAAACTAGCTCCATCATCCCTGAAGAGCTCTGTAGTCGCCCTTCTCTGTAGGTCAGATATTACTGTAGGAACTGCTGTCACTGAGCTGGAATCCTTAAACACAATGGGGATAATCGGGTCCCGAGTCAGCAGAAGCCAAGTGGCTGCAGTTAATCGCCACAGACAAGGTGGACAGGGCTACCATAATGTAAAACAGGCTCAAAGTAGCAATCAAAATAATATGACTCGCAGAGACTTATGGCGTTGGCTAGTGGATCATGGAGTACCAAGTAGTAAAATAGATGGGCAATCGACTAAATTCTTGTTTGAACTATATAAGCAGAAGAATTCTAGGCCACGTGAACAAAAATCTCCCTTGAATTACAAAAACAGAGAGTCACGGCCCCTTAATCAATTCCCAGACTTGAGACAGTTTACAGATCCAGAGCCTCTTGAATGAAGGGAAGGCCGGGTACCCTTGGAGAAGGACCCTGTCACACTGCCAAAAATTTACACTGTTAATCTTCCTCCCAGCCTTCCCCAGGGGGACCTACGGCCTTTTACCAGGGTGACTGTGCATTGGGGAAAAGGAAATGATCAGATATTTCGTGGATTATTAGACACTGGGTCAGAAGTGACATTAATTCCCGGAGACCCAAAACGTCACTCTGGTCCACCAGTCAGAGTTGGGGCTTATGGAGGTCAGATGATTGATGGAGTTTTAGCCCAGGTCCGTCTCACAGTGGGTCCAGTGGGTCCCCGGACCCATTCTGTGGTTATTTCCCCAGTGCCGGAATGCATAATTGGAATAGACATACTCAGCAACTGGCAGAATCCTCACATTGGTTCCCTGACTCCTGGAGTGAGGGCTATTATGGTGGGAAAGGCCAAGTGGAAGCCACTAGAGCTGCCTCTGCCTAGCAAAGTAGTGAACCAGAAGCAATACCGGATTCCTGGAGGGATTGCAGAGATTAATGCCACTCTTAAGGACTTGAAGGATGCAGGGGTGGTGATTCCCACCACATCCCCATTCAACTCTCCTATTTGGCCTGTGCAGAAAACAGATGGGTCTTGGAGGATGACTGTGGATTATCGTAAGCTTAACCAGGTGGTGACTCCAATTGCAGCTGCTGTCCCAGATGTGGTATCATTGCTTGAGCAAATCAACACATCCCCTGGTACCTGGTATGCAGCTATTGATCTGGCAAATGCTTTTTTCTCAATTGCTGTCAGCAAGGACCACCAGAAACAGTTTGCATTTAGCTGGCAAGGCCAGCAGTTTACATTCACCGTGCTAACTCAGGGTTATATCAACTCTCCAGCCCTATGTCATAATATTGTCCGCAGGGATCTTGATCATTTCTCCCTCCCACAAGACATCACACTGGTCCATTATATTGATGATATCATGTTGATTGGACCTAGTGAGCAAGAAGTAGCAACTACTCTAGATTTGTTGGTAAGGTATTTGCGTGGCAGAGGATGGGAGATAAATCCAACAAAAATACAAGGCCCTTCCACCTCAGTAAAATTTCTAGGTGTTCAGTGGTGTGGGGCCTGTCGAGATATTCCTTCTAAGGTGAAGGATAAGCTGCTGCATCTGGCCCCTCCTACAACCAAAAAAGAGGCACAACGTTTAGTTGGCCTCTTTGGGTTTTGGAGACAACATATTCCTCATTTAGGTGTGCTACTCCGGCCCATTTACCGAGTGACTAGAAAAGCTTGTAGTTTTGAGTGGGGACCGGAGCAAGATGAGGCTCTGCAACAGGTCCAGGCTGCTGTGCAAGCTGCTCTGCCACTTGGACCATATGATCCAGCTGATCCAATGGTGCTGGAAGTGTCAGTGGCAAATAGAGATGCTGTTTGGAGCCTTTGGCAGGCTCCTATAGGAGAATCACAATGCAGGCCCTTAGGATTTTGGAGTAAAGCTTTACCATCCTCTGCAGACAACTACTCTCCATTTGAGAAACAACTGTTGGCCTGCTACTGGGCCTTAGTAGAGACAGAACGCTTAACCATGGGCCACCAAGTTACCATGAGACCTGAGTTACCTATCATGAGCTGGGTGTTATCTGACCCACCAAGCCATAAAGTTGGGCGTGCACAGCAGCACTCCATCATAAAATGGAAATGGTATATACGAGATAGAGCTCGAGCAGGTCCTGAAGGTACAAGTAAGTTACATGAGGAAGTGGCCCAAATGCCCATGGCCCCCACTCCTTCCACCTTACCTTTTCTTGCCCAGCCCACAGCTATGGCATCTTGGGGAGTTCCTTACAGTCAGTTGACTGAGGAAGAGAAGACTCGGGCCTGGTTTACAGATGGTTCTGCACGATATGCAGGTACCACCCGAAAGTGGACAGCTGCAGCACTGCAGCCCCTTTCTGGGATATCCCTGAAGGACAGTGGTGAGGGGAAATCCTCCCAGTGGTCAGAACTTCGAGCAGTGCACCTGGTTGTTCACTTTGCTTGGAAAGAGAACTGGCCAGAGGTGCGTCTGTATACTGATTCCTGGGCTGTTGCTAATGGTTTGGCTGGATGGTCAGGGACTTGGAAGGAACATGATTGGAAGATTGGTGACAAAGAAGTCTGGGGAAGGGGTATGTGGATAGACCTTTCTGAGTGGGCAAACAACATGAAGATATTTGTGTCCCATGTGAATGCTCACCAGAGGGTGACTTCAGCAGAAGAAGGTTTTAATAACCAAGTGGATAAAATGACCCGTTTGGTGGATACCAATCAGCCTCTTTCCCCAGCAACTCCTGTCATTGCCCAATGGGCTCATGAACAAAGTGGTCATGGTGGTAGGGATGGAGGTTATGCATGGGCTCAGCAACATGGACTTCCACTCACCAAGGCTGACCTGGCCACAGCCACTGCTGAGTGTCCAATTTGCCAGCAGCAGAGACCCACACTCAGTCCCCGATATGGCACCATTCCTCGGGGTGATCAGCCTGCTACCTGGTGGCAGGTTGATTACATCGGACCACTTCCATCATGGAAAGGGCAGCGATTTGTTCTTACTGGAATAGACACATACTCCGGATATGGGTTTGCCTTCCCTGCACGACATGCTTCTGCCAAAACTACAATACGTGGACTTACAGAATGCCTCATCCACCGTCATGGTATTCCACACAGCATTGCTTCGGACCAAGGAACCCACTTCACAGCAAATGAAGTGAGGGGATGGGCACATGCTCATGGAATTCTGTGGTCTTACCATGTTCCCCATCATCCAGAAGCAGCTGGGTTGATAGAACGGTGGAATGGACTATTGAAGACTCAATTACGGCGCCAACTAGGTGGCAATACCTTGCAGGGCTGGGGCAGTGTTCTCCAGGAGGCTGTGTATGCTCTGAATCAGCGTCCACTCTATGGTGCTGTTTCTCCCATAGCCAGGATTCATGGGTCCAGGAATCAAGGGGTGGAAACAGGAGTAGCACCACTCACTATCACTCCTAATGATCCACTAGGGAAATTTTTGCTTCCTGTCCCTGCAAGTTTAAGCTCTGCTGGTCTACAGGTCTTGGTTCCAAAAGGAGGAGTGCTTCCACCAGGAAACACAACAATAATCCCATTGAACTGGAAGTTAAGGCTGCCACCTGGCCACTTTGGGCTTCTTATGCCTCTGAATCAACAGGCAAGTAAGGGGATTACTGTACTGGCTGGGGTGATTGATCCTGACTATCAAGGGGAAATAGCACTGCAACTACACAATGGAAGTAAAGAAGAGTTTTCCTGGCATACAGGAGATCCCCTGGGGCGTCTCTTAGTACTACCATGCCCCGTGATTCAAGTCAATGGAAAACTGCAACAACCCAATCCAGGCAGGACTACCAATGGCCAAGAAACTTCAGGAATGAAGGTTTGGGTCACCCCACCAGGCAAAGAACCACGGCCAGCTGAAGTGCTTGCTGAGGGTAAAGGGAACATGGAATGGGTAGTGGAAGAAGGTCGTGATAAATATGAACTACGGCCACGTGACCAGTTACAGAAACGAGGACTATGATGATATGAATATTTCCTCCTCGTTTTGTGATGATTATGTTTGTATTTGTCTGTGAAGAAAATATTTTTGCTTTCTTCTCTGTTTTATCCCCTTATCATATGGCATAAGCTGTAACGTTCATTTTGAAGATATGGTTTTAGGTGATGTGTACGACTGCCAAGTTGACAAGGGGTGGACTGTGATGGTTGGGTTCATGTGTCAACTTGGCTAGGTGGCCTAGCTGTCTGGTCAAGCGGGCACTGGCCTGACGATTCCTGTGAGGCTATTTGAGGCTGGTTGGTTTGTCGGATCATCAGTCAATTGACTGCAGCTGACTGATGATTCATCAAGGGGCGTGCTTCCACAGTGAGAGAATGCAATTGGCTGGATTTGGTCCGGGTGATCAGTTGGAGGCTTATAAGCCGGACAGTTAGAGAACCTTCACTTCTTCTTCAGCTGCTCAGTGAAGCTTTTCCTGGGGAGCTCGTCGAAGTTGCCAGTTCGTTTCCTGAGGAGTTCGTCAAAGTTGTTGGTTCGTTTCCTGAGTTCTTCAAAGTTGCCGGTTCGTTTCCTGAGGAGTTCGTCAAAGTTGTCGGTTCGTTTCCTGAGGAGTTCGTCGGACGTCTTCCTTGGAGTTGACAGCTTGTTGACGGCTCTGCAGAATTTGGACTCGTGCGCTCCCGCAGTTGCGTGAGTCACTTTTACAATTTGATAATAAGAGACATCTCTCATTGATTCTGTTTCCAAGGAGAACCCTAACTAATACAACTAGCAACTAAAAAAATCAAGTACCTAGGAATAAACTTAACCAAAGATGTAAAAGACCTATACAAAGAAAACTACATAACTCTACTAAAAGAAATAGAAGGGGACCTTAAAAGATGGAAAAATATTCCATGTTCATGGATAGGAAGGCTAAATGTCATTAAGATGTCAATTCTACCCAAACTCATCTACAGATTCAATGCAATCCCAATCAAAATTCCAACAACCTACTTTGCAGACTTGGAAAAGCTAGTTATCAAATTTATTTGGAAAGGGAAGATGCCTCGAATTGCTAAAGACACTCTAAAAAAGAAAAACGAAGTGGGAGGACTTACACTCCCTGACTTTGAAGCTTATTATAAAGCCACAGTTGCCAAAACAGCATGGTACTGGCACAAAGATAGACATATAGATCAATGGAATCGAATTGAGAATTCAGAGATAGACCCTCAGATCTATGGCCAACTGATCTTTGATAAGGCCCCCAAAGTCACCGAACTGAGCCATAATGGTCTTTTCAACAAATGGGGCTGGGAGAGTTGGATATCCATATCCAAAAGAATGAAAGAGGACCCCTACCTCACCCCCTACACAAAAATTAACTCAAAATGGACCAAAGATCTCAATATAAAAGAAAGTACCATAAAACTCCTAGAAGATAATGTAGGAAAACATCTTCAAGACCTTGTATTAGGTGGCCACTTCCTAGACTTTACACCCAAAGCACAAGCAACAAAAGAGAAAATAGATAAATGGGAACTCCTCAAGCTTAGAAGTTTCTGCACCTCAAAGGAATTTCTCAAAAAGGTAAAGAGGCAGCCAACTCAATGGGAAAAAATTTTTGGAAACCATGTATCTGACAAAAGACTGATATCTTGCATATACAAAGAAATCCTACAACTCAATGACAATAGTACAGACAGCCCAATTATAAAATGGGCAAAAGATATGAAAAGACAGTTCTCTGAAGAGGAAATACAAATGGCCAAGAAACACATGAAAAAATGTTCAGCTTCACTAGCTATTAGAGAGATGCAAATTAAGACCACAATGAGATACCATCTAACACCGGTTAGAATGGCTGCCATTAAACAAACAGGAAACTACAAATGCTGGAGGGGATGTGGAGAAATTGGAACTCTTATTCATTGTTGGTGGGACTGTATAATGGTTCAGCCACTCTGGAAGTCAGTCTCGCGGTTCCTTAGAAAACTAGATATAGAGCTACCATTCGATCCAGCGATTGCACTTCTCGGTATATACCCGGAAGATCGGAAAGCAGTGACACGAACAGATATCTGCACGCCAATGTTCATAGCAGCATTATTCACAATTGCCAAGAGATGGAAACAACCCAAATGTCCTTCAACAGATGAGTGGATAAATAAAATGTGGTATCTACACACGATGGAATACTACGCGGCAGTAAGAAGGAACGATCTGGTGAAACATATGACAACATGGATGAACCTTGAAGACATAATGCTGAGCGAAATAAGCCAGGCACAAAAAGAGAAATATTATATGCTACCACTAATGTGAACCTTGAAAAATGTAAAACAAATGGTTTATAATGTAGAATGTAGGGGAACTAGCAGTAGAGAGCAATTAAGGAAGGGGGAACAATAATCCAAGAAGAACAGATAAGCTATTTAACGTTCTGGGGATGCCCAGAAATGACTATGGTCTGTTAATTTCTGATGGATGTAGTAGGAACAAGTTCACTGAAATGTTGCTATATTATGTAACTTTCTTGGGGTAAAGTAGGAACATGTTGGAAGTTAAGCAGTTATCTTAGGTTAGTTGTCTTTTTCTTATTCCCTTGTTATGGTCTCTTTGAAATGTTCTTTTATTGTATGTTTGTTTTCTTTTTAACTTTTTTTTTCATACAGTTGATTTAAAAAAGAAGGGAAAGTTAAAAAAAAAAAAGAAAAAAGACAAACAAGGAAAAAAAAAAAAGATGTAGTGCCCCCTTGAGGAGCCTGTGGAGAATGCAGGGGTATTCACCTACCTCACCTCCATGGTTGCTAACATGACCACAGACATAGGGGACTGGTGGTTTGATGGGTTGAGCCCTCTACCATAAGTTTTACCCTTGGGAAGACGGTTGCTGCAAAGGAGAGGCTAGGCCTCCCTGTATTTGTGCCTAAGAGTCTCCTCCTGAATGCCTCTTTGTTGCTCAGATGTGGCCCTCTCTCTCTGGCTAAGCCAACTTGAAAGGTGAAATCACTGCCCTCCCCCCTACGTGGGATCAGACACCCAGGGAAGTGATTCTCCCTGGCAACGTGGAATATGACTCCCGGGGAGGAATGTAGACCTGGCATCGTGGGATGGAGAACATCTTCTTGACCAAAAGGGGGATGTGAAAGGAAATGAAATAAGCTTCAGTGGCAGAGAGATTCCAAAAGGAGCCGAGAGGTCACTCTGGTGGGCACTCTTACGCACACTTTAGACAACCTTTTTTAGGTTCTAAAGAATTGGGGTAGCTGGTGGTGGATACCTGAAACTATTAAACTACAACCCAGAACCCATGAATCTCGAAGACAGTTGTATAAAAATGTAGCTTATGAGGGGTGACAATGGGATTGGGAAAGCCATAAGGACCACACTCCCCTTTGTCTAGTTTATGGATGGATGTGTAGAAAAGTAGGGGAAGGAAACAAACAGACAAAGGTACCCAGTGTTCTTTTTTACTTCAATTGCTCTTTTTCACTCTAATTATTATTCTTGTTATTTTTGTGTGTGTGCTAATGAAGGTGTCAGGGATTGATTTAGGTGATGAATGTACAACTATGTAATGGTACTGTAAACAATCGAAAGTACAATTTGTTTTGTATGACTGCGTGGTATGTGAATATATCTCAATAAAATGATGATTTAAAAAAAAAAAAAGCAAGCATTTATTTTGTTCATGAATCTTCAGTCAGGGAAGAGTGCGGTAGGAAAAGTTTGTTTCTCCTTCATGTGGGGTCATTTTCTGCAACTCAACTTGAGGCTGAAGGATCCATTGCCAGAATGGTTTTTTACGTGACTAGCATGTTGGGGCTGGCTCTGCATGTATCTGGGCTTTCTTTTTTTTTTTTTTTCTTGTTTTTTTAAATTTAATTTTGAAATAAATTCAAACTTACAGGAACAGTTGCAAAAACAATACAAAACCCATACACAGAACTGCAGCATACCCCAATCCCCCTCCCCCGATACCCCGAGCCACTAACTTTAACGTCTTGTCACACCACCATTTCTTTCTTTCCCTCCCTCCCTCCCTATCATCCATCATCTATTGCTCTGTCTTCTGAACATAAGAGAGCAAGCTGCACACATCCTTGAACAAACAATATAATTCACATATACAATTCCCATGAACAAGAACATTCTTTTATACAATCCCATTAAGCACAGCTAAGAAGTTCAAGAAATTCAACATTGATAGAAAGCTTACATTCTATATTTCCTTTTTTTTTGTTTCTTATGTCCCAGCTGTGTCCTTTTGAGCCTCCTCTCCTCCATCCTCAGATCCCATCCGGGATCATCCTTGGCATTTAATTGTCATTGCCTATTTAGACTGTCTTTTTCTATTTTTTTTTCAATTGTGGAAGCATATATAGAGCCTAAATCTTCCCATTCCAGCCCCTCCCTAACATTCCATTAGTGGGATTAATCACATTTAGAATGTTGTAATGCTATCACCTTCCCATCATCCATTATTAGAAATTTTCCTTCACCCCAAACAGCAACCCTACACTCATTTCTTAACTCCCCATTGCCCCTTCTCCCACTTCTCATAACTCATACTCTATTTTTCATCTCTATGGTCATATTCTCTGATAATTTCTTTATGTTTACCATGGGGTTTAAATTTAACTTCTTGAATCTATTAACAATGTTGTTTTTCTTTGATACCAACTTCAATAGGACACATAAACTATGTACCTATACTCCTCCATTCCCCCACCTTTATGTGGTTCTTGTCAAAAATTACGTATTTCACATTGAGTCCAAAACCACTGATTTGTCATTAGAGTTTATGTATTTTATATCCTGTAGGAAGTAAATAGTGGAGTTACAAATCAAAAATTATTGACTTCTATTTGTATTCCATTGTGGTCAGAGAATGTGCTTTGAATATATTCAGTTGTTTTTTTTTTTTTTGAAATTTGTTGAGGCTTGTTTTATGTCCCAGCATATGGTCTATTCTGGAAAAAGATCCGCGATCACTAGAGAAGAATGTGTGTGCTGGTGATTTGGGATGTAATGTTCTATATATGTCTGTTCAATTTTTCTATATCTCTCTCTCCTTTCTTTGTTTCTCTGTCGGTAGGGCTCCCTTTAGTATCTGAAGTAGGGCAGGTCTTTTATTGGCAAAATCTCTCAGCATTTGTTTGTCTGTGAAAAATTTAAGCTCTCCCTCAAATTTGAAGGAGAGTTTTGCTGGATAAAATATTCTTGGTTGGAAATTTTTCTCTCTCAGAATCTTAAATATGTCATGCCACTGCCTTTTCACCTCCATGGTGGCTGCTGAGTAGTCACTACTTAGTCTTATGGTGTTTCCTTTGTATGTGATGAATTGCTTTTCTCTTGCTGCTTTCAGAACTTGCTCCTTCTCTTTGGTATTTGACAGTCTTATCAGAATATGTCTTGGAGTGGGTTTATTAGGATTTATTCTATTTGGAGTTTGCTGGGCATTTCTGCTTTGTGTATTTACATTGTGTAGAAGGTTTGGAAGTTTTCCCCAACAATTTCTTTGACTACTCTTTCTAGACCTTTACCCTTCTCTTCTCCTTCTGGGACACCAATGAGTCTTAAATTTGGACTTTTTTTTTTTTATCTCATGTATCCCTGAGATCCATTTCAGTTTTTTCGATTTTTTCCTCATTCTTTCTTTTGTTCTTCATTTTCTGTTCTTTGGTCATTGAGTATGCTGAGTTGTTGTTCAGCTTCCTCTAATCTTGTATTAATACGAGTACCCAGAGCCTTTTTAATTTGGCCAACAGTTTCTTTTATTTCCATAAGATTGTTTATTTTTTTATTTACTCTTGCAATTTCTTCTTTATGCTCTTCTAGGGTCTTCTTCATGTCCTTTATATCCTGTGCCATGCTCTTCTTCATGTTCTTTATATCCTGTGTCATGCTGTCATTGTTTGTCTTTAGTTCTTTGATTAATTGCTCCAAGTACTGTGTCTCCTCTGATCTTTTGATTTGGGTGTTTGGGCTTGGGTTATCCATACCATCTTTTTTTTTCATATGCTTTAAAATTTTCTGTTGTTTTTGGCCTCTTGGCATTTGCTTGACTTCATAGGGTTCTTTTAGGATATGTAGACCGATTCAAACCCTGTCTCTAATTTGTCAGATCTACAGCTTCGTGGAGTTCACTTTCTCTAACTAACCAGTAGGTGGCATCTGTGAGCCACCTAATCCCATCAAGCGAGTTCTCCCCCACTTTGTGGTGAGTGAGGGTGTGTGAGTCTTGTGGGGTCTAATTGGTGCACCAAGTTTGCGTGTGCAGTTGTTGCTTCCTACCCTGAATATAGGGTGTATGAGCAGTTAGGGAGGGAGGGCAGCTTTGATAATCAAATCACCCTGGTGTTTCTGGAGATTTAAAGCTGTTGCAATAGTCTAATCCTTCAGTTCAGTCTCGCCACAGTTTGTTGCTGCCACTGACCCACAAGTCATTGGTATTGGCTTATAGTCCCTGGGACTTGCGAGTGGGTCCCTCTTCCAACCTGTACACCCCTAGGTCCTCTGCTGAGGGACGACTGTGCTACCTCACAGGTAAGCACAAGCCCCCAAACTAATTTTATATGTTGATTGAAAATTTTTTATTGTGGTAATATACATAATAAAATTTGCCATTTAACCATTTTTTAAGTGTACAATTCAGTGGTATTCATTACATTTACAGTTTTGTGCTGCCATCCATTACCAAAATTTTTCATCCCTCAAAACATCAACTCTCTACTCCTTAAGCAGTAACACCCCATTCTCCCTCTTCCAAGCCCTTTGTAACCTCTATTCTACTTTCTGTCTCTGTGAATTTGCTTATTCTAGATATTTCATATAAGTGGAATCATACAATATTTGCCCTTTTATGTCTGGCACTTTTCACTTAGCATCGTGTTTTCAAGGCTCATAAATGTAGCATCTATCATAACTTCTTTCCACTTTTCATTTATCCATTCATCTGTCAACTTTTAGGTTGTTTCTGTCTTTTGGCTATTGTGAATACACTGCGATGGGCATTTGTGTACAAGTATCTGAGTCCCTGCTTTCAATTCTTTGGGGTGTATATCTAAGAGTGGAATTACTGAGCATGTGGTAATTATGTGTTTAGCTTTTTGAGGAACCACCCAACTGTTTTCCCTGTGGCTAACTTTTACATTTCCACCAGCAATGCAAAAGAGTTCCAATTTCTCCACATCCTTGCCAACACTTGTTATTTTCCGTTAAAAAAAAAAAGCCATTCTAGTGGGTGTGAAGTAGTATATTATTGTGGTTTCCACAGATTATTAAATGCTACCATAAATTAATACTTGATTATTATGTACACATAGGTCTGTTTCTGGATTCTCCGTTAGGTTCCACTTATGCATTTATTTGTATGTGCATCCACACCAAACTTTTCATTTCTATCATTTTATATGTTTAATATCTGGCTTTGAAAAAATTCAATTTTTAAATTTTTGCACATTTTATATGGATTTAAAAATAAGCTTATCATATCCATAAAGAATCTTCCTGGCATTTTTGTTGGCATTGCATTGACTTTACAGATTTAATTGGAGAGAATTGGCATCTTAACCTTAGCAAGTCCTTATTTTTTGTGAATAAACATGGTATGACTCTCCATTTACTCAAATCTTTAAGTCTTTTAGAAATGTTTCATAATTTTCTCCATAAATATCTTGAACGTATCTTGTTTGGTTTATTTCTAGTTCCTTTAGAGCTTTTGTTGTTATTAATGAGATTTTTTCTTTCATTTTATAATTGTTATGGATATATAAGAAAGCTATTAATTTTTTTATATAAACTTGTATCCAGCAACCTTCTCTGCTGGTTTGGATGTATTATGTCCCCCAAAACACCATTATCTTTGATGCAATCTTGTGTGGGCAGAAGTATTAGGGTTAATTAGATTGTAATTCTTTGGTTGAGTGTTTCCATGGAGATGTGACCTGCCCAACTGTAGGTGATAACTCTGATTGGATAATTTCCATGGAAATGTGACCCTGCTCATTCAGCATGGGCCTTGATTAGTTCACTGGAGCAATATAAAAGCTCAGACACAAGGAGTGAGCTTGCTACTGCTAAGAGGGGCACTTTGAAGAATGCACAGGAGCTGAGAGAGGAGCATCCTCAGAGAAAGCCATTTTGAAACCAGAACTCTGGAACAGATGCCAGCCACGTACCTTCCCAACTAACAGAGGTTTTCTGGATGCCATTGGCCATCCTCCAGTGAACGTATCCGATTGTTGATGCATTACCTTGGACACTTACGGCCTTAAGACTGTAACTGTGTAACCAAATAAACCCCTTTTATAAAAGCCAATCCATTTCTGGTGTTTTGTGAAAAGGCAGCATTAGCAAACTGGAATACTTGCTAAATTCTCTTTAGTTCTAATAGTTTATTCATTGATTCTCTTGGATTTTCTAGATAGGCAGACAGCTTATGCACAAATATTGATAGTTTTATCTCTGTCTTTAACCTGTATACCACGTTTATTTTCTTGTCAGTGTACTGCCCAAGACCTCCAGTATAATGATGAATAGCAGCAATGCTTCCAGATTTCATCATCAAATATGATGTATATTGTGGGTTTCTGGCAGTTACGCTTTACCAAGTTAAATAATTTTTCATTCATGTCTTCATTTTTGAGGCTTTTTAAAAGCAAAAAATGAGTGAGGAATTTTGCCACCTTTTCACTACTAAATTGAATATATATTTTTTCCTTTAACCTGTTAATATATTGAATTAGATTGATAGATTTTTTTAACTTAAGAAAATTTCCAAACATATACAATGACAGAGATTACAGTAAACTCCTGTGTACTCATAGCTCATTTTCAATAGCCATCAACGTTTTAGCATACTTGTTTCATCTATCTCCTTCCCCACTTTTTTTTTCTAGAATATTTTAGGGTAATTGTGAACATCATGTGATTTCACTCGTAAATATTTCAATATGCATCACAACAAATTATAACAAAAAGGACATCTCACACAATCACAATGCCAGTATCACACTAATACCCAGTGCATATTCAGATCTTCCAGTTGTTTAGAAAGTGTGTTTTTACCATTGGCTCTTGTCTGAATCAGGCTCCAACAATGTTCCGCTTACTGTATTTGGTTATATCTCTTAAGTGTTTTTTGAAGTGTTTTAAAAGCTGATACAGAACAGCACCTCTACCCTTTTGTTTACATGCTGCTGGCTTGTTGAAGAAACCTGGCAGTTGCCCTATAGAATATTCTACATTCTAGATTCTTTGAAGTATTGTTTTACTTGTTTCTTTATTCCTTGTATTTCCTGTAGACTGGAAGTTAGCTCTAAAGTATTGATTTAATTCAGATTCTATTATATGGCCAAAATATTTCATGGTTGGTGCTATGTATTTCCATTTACATAACGTCTGGCTTTCTGATTTTAATTTGCAAAAAGTGGATTCAGATGGTGATAGTATGATCCCTTCATTGTGAAGTTTTTCATCATCCTTACCTAATGGTTTTACCATCCATTTGATAGCTATTATCTGAATCAGTTATTTTGTTGGAGGTTTCAAAGTCCTGATTTTCTAATCCAGTCATTCCTTCAGCATTTGTTAGTGGGAATTCCTCTGTGTTGATGAACTAACCTTCATCTACTAGGGCTATTTGGTAAAAGCCTGAAATACAGTTCCTGTAGGAAAAACAGTATACATGCTTAACTCTTTCCCTTTAATTTCCAGTTGTCCACATAATGAGTTGATCCCCTGTTCCATATTGATAGATATTTACATGTTAAAATATCCCGTCATAGTAGGATTAACTTATTGGGGTGTGATGTATCTTTTTAATGCATTGTTGGGTTTGAGTGACTAGTATTTTATTTAGCGTTTTTTACATCTCTGTTTATAAGTGATATTGCCTGTAGTAGTGATCCTCAACCAAGGCTAAACTACTGTTCCAGGAGGCATTTGGAAAACTCTAGAGGAGGTTCTGATTGTCACAATTAACTGTGTGTGTATGTGTGTGTGTGTATGTGTGTGGAGGGGGTGTTCTACTAATATTTAACAGAAGAGGCCCCAGGATGCAAAATGAAGTGTCACACACAAAATGCCATTAGTACCCTGTGAAAAAATTCTAGCCTGTAGTTTTCTTGTGATAGTACAATTTTGGGATCAAGGTTATGCATTTTATGTTTAGATATATAAGTGAGATTGGCAATAACTTTGTTTCCCTTTATTTGTAAGTCTTGATATCAAGGTTATACTAGTATTTGTAGTTTCCTGTTTGTTTAATGGCAGCCATTCTTATTGGCGTGAGATGATATCTAATTGTGGTTTGGATTTTCATTTCCCTAATAGCTAATGAAAAAAAATGTTCTTCTTCATGTGTTTTTAGCCATTTGTATTTCCTTTTCAGAAAAATATCTTTTCTTATCTTTGCCCATTTTATAATTGGGCTGTTTGTACTATTGTCATTGAGTTGTAGGACTTCTATATATAAGCTGGATATCAGTCTCTTATCAGATATATGGTTTCCAAGTATTTCTGCCATTGAATTGGCTGCCTCTTCACCTTTTTGACAAATTCCTTTGAGGTACAGAAGCTTTTGATTTTGAGGAGTTCCCATTTATCTATTTTTTTCTTTTGTTGCTTGTGCTTTGGGTGTAAGGTCTGAGAAGCTACCTCCTATTACTAGATCTTGAAGATGGTTCCCTGTATTATCTTAGGAAACTTTTTGAAAACACAGAAAAATTGAAATAGTAGTATATTAGTCAGTGTTCTACTTTATTATGAAAATTTTCAAAAATACAGAAAAGTTGAAATACTAGTTTATTAGTCAGGTTTCTCCTTCATTAAGAAAATTTTCAAAAATACAGAAAAGTTGAAATACTAGAGTATCAGTCAGGGACCCTATATTATCTTTTAGGAGTTTTATGGTACTGTATCTTATATTGAAGTCTTTAACCCACTTTGAGCTAATTTTTGTTTTGAGTGTTAGGTAGGGGTACTCTTTCATTCTTTTGGATATTTTTTGAGTGTTAGGTAGGGGTCCTCTTTCATTCTTTTGGAGATGGATATCCAGTTCTCCCAGCCCCAGTTGTTGAAGAGACTGTTCTTTCCCAGTTCATTGGGTTTGGGGACCTTATCAAAAATCAGTTGACCATAGATGTGAGGGTCTATTTCCAAACTCTTGATTTGATTCCACTGATCAATATGTCTATCTTTGTGACAGTACCATGCTGTTTTGACCACTGTGGCTTTATAGTAGGCTTTAAAGTTAGGAAGTGTAAATCCTCCCACTTTGTTCTTCTTTTTTAGATTTTTTTTTTTTTTTGGCAATTTGAGGCCCCTTTCCCTTCCAAACAAATTTGATAACTAAGTTTTCCAAGTCTGCAAAGTAGGTTGTTGGAATTTTGATCAGAATTGTGCTGAATCTGTAGATCTGTTTGGATAGAACTGACATCTTAATGATGTTTAGCCTTCCTATCCATGAACATGGAATATTTTTTCCACCTGTTTCAGTCCTCTTTGATTTCTTTTAGTAATGTTTTGTAATTTTCTGTTTAGAAGTCTTTTGCATCTTTGGTTAAGTTTATTCCTATATACTTTATTTTTTAGTTGCTATTTTGAATGCAATTTTTTTCTTGATTGCCTCTTCAGTTAGGTCATTCCTAGTATATAGGAACATTACTGACTTTTGTGCATTTATCATATATCCTGCCACTTTGCTGAATTTGTTTATTAGCTCAAGTAGCTGTGTCATTGATTTCTCAAGAGTTTCCAAATATAAGAGCATATCATCTACAAATAATGACAGTGTACTTCTTCCTTTCAAATTTGTATGCTTTTCATTTCTATGTCTTGCCAAATTGCTCTGGCTAGAACTTCAGTCACAATATTGATTAATGGTGACAGTGGGCATACGTATCTCATTCCCAATCTTAGGGGATGGCTTTCAGTCTCTCACCATTGAGTACTATGCTGGCTGTGGGTTTCTCATATATGCTCTTTGTCATATTGAGGAAGTTTCCTTCAATTGCTACCTTTTGAAGTGTTTTTTAATCAAAAAAGGATGCTGAATTTTGTCGAATGCTTTTCCAGCTTCTATTGAGATGATCATTTGATTTTTCCCTTTCAATTTGTTAATGTGTTGTATTACATTGATTGATTTTCTTATGTTGAACCACCCTTGCATGCCTGGAATGAACCCCACTTGGTCTTGGTGTATGATGTTTTTAATGTGTCTTTGGATGTGATTTGCAAGTACTTTGTTGAGAATTTTTGCATCTATATTCATTAAGGAAATTGGCCTGTAGTTTTCCTTTCTTGTAGTATCTTTACCAGGTTTTAGTATTAGAGTAATGTTAGCTTCATAAAATGAGTTAGATTATGTTCCTTTTTCTTCAGTTTTTTGAAAGAGTTTGTGCAGATGTTAACTCTCTTTGGAATGTTTGGTACAATTCCCCTGTGAAGCCATTTGGCCCAGGGATTTTACTTGTAGGAAGATTTTTTTTAATTCATATTTATTGAGATATATTCACATACCATGCAGTTATACAAAACAAAGCGTACATTCAGTTGTTTACAGTACCATTATACAGTTGTGAATTCATCACCAAAATTAATTTTTGACATTTTCATTACCCCCCACACAAAAATAAGAATAAAAATTAAAGTGAAAAAGAACAATTAAAGTAAAAAAGAACACTGGGTGCCTTTTTTTTCTTCCCCCGTTTTTCTACTCATCCATCCATAAAAAGGGGAGTGTGGTCCATATGGCTTTCCCAATCACATTGTCACCCCTCATAAGCTACATTTTTATACAATCGTCTTCAAGATTCATGGGTTCTGGATTGTAGTTTGATAGTTTCAGGTATTTACTGCTAGCTATTCCAATTCATTAGAACCTAGAAAGGGTTGTCTATATTTTGCATTAAGAGTGCCCACCAGAGTGACCTCTCAGCTCCTTTTGGAATCTCTCAGCCACTGAAGCTTATTTCATTTCCTTTCACATCCCCCTTTTGGTCAAGAAGATGTTCTCCATCCCACAATTTCAGGTCTAGATTCCTCCCTGGAAGTCATATTTCACGTTGCCGGGGGATTCACTCCCCTGGGTGTCAGATCTCACGTAGTGGGGAGGGCAGTGATTTCACCTGCCAAGGTGGCTTAGTTAGAGACAGAGGGCCACATCTGAGCAACAAAGAGGCATTCGGGAGGAGGCTCTTAGGCACAATTATAGTGAGGCCTAGCCTATCCTTTGTAGCAACAGTCTTCCCAAGGGCAAGTCCCATGACAGAGGGCTCAGCCCACCAAATCACCAGTCCCCAATGTCTGTGAGCACATCAGCAACCTTTGAGGTGGGAAAGCCCAACACCCTGCATTCTCCACCAGCTCCTCAAGGGGGCTCTGTATGTTTTTTTCATTGTTTTTTTTTTAATTAACTTTTTTTTTAGATCAAGTATATAAAAAAATTTAAAAAAAAAAACCTATAATAAAAACACATTTCAAACAAACCATAACAAGGGAGTCCAACATGTTCCTACTCTACCCCAAGAAAAGAACCTAATACAGCAACATTTCTGTGAACTTGTTCCTACCACACCTATCAGAAATTAACAAACCATAGTCATTCTTGCACATTCCCAGAACATTAAATTTACCCACGATAGCTTATCTGTTCTTATTGGGTTATCATTCCCCCTTCATTAATTGCTATCGCTAGTTCCCCTACATTCTACATTATAAACCATTTATTTTAGGAGTGTGTTGTTTAACCTCCAGGTGTTTGTGAATTTTCTAAGTCTCTGATGGTTACTGACTTCTAATTGTATTGCTTTGTGGTCAGAGAATGTGCTTTGAATAATTTCAATTTTTTAAAATTTATTGAGGCTTGTTTTCTGTCCCAGCATATGGTCTATTCTGGAGAAAGTTCTGTGATCACTAGAGAAGAATGTGTATCCTGGTGATTTGGGATGTAGTGTTCTATATATGTCTGTTAAATCAAACTTATTTATCCGATTGTTTAGGTTTTCAGTTTTCTCATTGGTCTTCTGTCTGGTTGATCTGTCTATGGGAGAGAGTGATGTGTTGAAGTCTCCCACAATTACTGTGGAAACTTCCATTTCTTCCTTTAATTTTGCCAGTGTTTGTCTCATGTATGTTGTGGCACCATGATTGGGGGCATAAACATTTATGATTGTTATTTCTTCTTGTTGAATTGCCCCTTTTATTAGTATGTAGTGGCCTTCTTTGCCTCTCCTAACATCCTTGCATTTAAAGTCTATTTTATCTGAGATTAATATTGCTACTCCTGCTTTCTTTTGGCTGTAGCTTGCATGAAATTTTTTTTTCCATCCATTCCCTTTCAATTTCTTTGTGTCCTTGTGTCTAAGACGAGTCTCTTGTATGCATCATATTGATGGTTCATATTTTTAAGCCATTCTGCCAATGTATATCTTTTAACTGGGGAGTTTAATCCATTTACATTCAATGTTATTACTGGGTAAGCATTTCTTGAATAAGCCATCCTATCCTTTGGTATATGTTTGTCAGATATATTTTTTCCATCTCTTTCTTATTGTCCTTTAATGAGCCAATCTTGAATCTCTTTAGTACTGAACCTTTCTCCATATCTCCTTCTTATTTCTTTGTTTCTCTGTCAGTAGGGCTCCCTTTAGTATCTGAAGTTTCTTTTATTAGCAAAATCTCTCAGCATTTGTTTGTCTGTGAAAAATTTAAGCTCTCCCTCAAATTTGAAGGAGAGTTTTGCTGGGTAAAGTATTCTTGATTGGAAATTTTTCTCTCTCCGAATTTTAAATATGTCGTGCCACTGCCTTCTCATCTCCATGGTGGCCGCTGAGTAGTCACTACTTGGTCTTATTTTATTTCCTTTGTATGTGATGAATTGCTTTTCTCTTGCTGCTTTCAGAACTTGCTCCTTCTCTTTGGTATTTGACAGTCTTATCAGAATATGTCTTGGAGTGGGTTTATTTGGATTTATTCTATTTGGAGTTTGCTGGGCATTTATGCTTTGTGTATTTATATTGTGTAGGAGGTTTGGGAAGTTTTCCCCCAACAATTTCTTTGAATACTCTTTCTAGGCCTTTACCCTTCTCTTCCCCTTCTGGGACACCAGTGAGTCTTATATTTGGATGTTTTATTTTATCTATCATATCCTTGAGGTCCATTTCGATTTTTTTTTCCATTCTTTATTTTGTTCTTTCATTTTCTGTTCTGTGGCCCTTGAGGTCACTGATTGGTTGTTCAGCTTCCTCTAGTCTTGTACTATGAGTATCCAGAATCTTTTTAGTTTGATTGACAGTTTCTTTTATTTCCATAAGATCATCCATTTTTTTATTTACTCTAGAAATTTCTTCTTTATGCTCTTCTAGGCTCTTCTTCATGTCCTTTATATCCTGTGCCATGCTCTTCTTCATGTCCTTTATATCCTGTGCCATGCTCTCATTGTTTGCCTTTAGTTCTTTGATTAATTACTCCAAGTACTGTGTCTCCTCTGATCTTGTGATTTGGGTGTTTGGGTTTGGGTTCTCCATATAGTCTGTTTTTTTCATAAGCTTTAAAATTTGCTGTTGTTTTTGGCCTATTGGCATTTGCTTTACTTGATTGGGTTCTTTTAGAATATGTAGGATTATTCAAAGCCTAATCTCTAATTTGTCAGATCTGCGCTTGGTGGTGTACACTTTCTCTAACTAACCAGCAGATGGCATCCACAAGTCACCTATTCCCCTCAAGTCAGTTCTCCCCAACTTTGTCTTTGTGGTATGTGTGGGTCTTATTCTTGTGGGGTCCAATTGGTGCACCAAGTTTGGATGTGTTATTGGTGCTGTCCACCCTGAATGTGGGGTGTGTGTCTGAGCAGTTAGGGAGGGAGGGCAGCTTTAATAATCAAACCTCCCAGGTGTTCCTGGAGATTTAAAGCTGTTGCAAGAGTGTAAACCTTCATTTCAGTCTCGCCACAGATTGTCTCTGCCGCTGACCCACAAGTCCTTGGCATTGGTGTGTGGTCCCCGGGATTTCTGAGTGGGTCCCTCTTCCAAGCTGTGCCCTTCTAGGGCCTCTGCTGAGGGAAGGTTGTGCTACGTCACAAGTGCACACCATCCCTTAAGGGAAGTTCTGGGCCGCCGGGCCCTGTGTGTTTCCAGCCTACTGTAAGGATGGCTGTATGGGGTGTATTAATTTCCTCCTTTTTGCACAGCTCTGCCTTCCCAGCTCCGGGACAATTAGCTGTGGGTGTGTGAAAGGCTATTGTCCATGCTCAATATTGTGGCATGTGCACATGTTGCCGGAAACAATTCCTGTCACACTGGGTTTTTTGGCACGGCTCTGGGCTGTGGTGCTGGTGCTGGGCAGGAGCATTCCTGGCCCGCTGGGAAGATGGCTACAAGGGGCGTGGTTATTTTCCCCTTTGGCTCACCTCTGCCTTCCTTGCTCTGAGACAGTTAGCAGCGGGTGTGCAAAAGGCTATCTTCCATGCCAGATATTGAGTCGTTGGCACAGCCTGTTCCTGCCGTGCTTCACCGTGCGGTTCTCGTTGCCATATCTGCAGCTGCTTTTGGGTTTTTTAAAAAAGAACTAGTCTGCCTCCAAACAACAACCCATGGTTTCCCCACACTGCAGCGTGGCTGCCGGATATTCATCTGGCTTACTCATTCATTTCAGAACTCAGACTCCTGGTTTCACCAAGTGCATGATCCCTGTGGATTTAGCAGACCTTGTGCAGCTGGTGCATCGCTGGAACTGGTGTTCTGGGTGATTTTCTGGCTTTTATCTAGTATTTTTCACAGATGTGTTTTTTTGCCCTGTCTCTCTTAGCTGCCATCTTATGTTCTCTCTCAGGAAGATTTTTAATGACTGATTGGATCTCTGCTTGTGATTGGTTTGTTGAGGTCTTCTATTTCTTCTCAGGTCGGTCTAGGCTGTTCTTGTGTTTCCAGGAAATTGTCCATTTCCTCTAAGTTGCTGTGAAGGCCCAGGGCCCGGTTCTCACCCCCTCCTCCATTACTGAGCAACATGCAGCTGCTTACATGATCAGGCAACAGGCCCCTCACCCCCAGTGGGGAAGCATTAAAACTTCCCTCCCCTAATCACTGTTAGTAACCAAACTTTGTGAGACCTTGTTGTAACCAAAGCTTGCAAGAAACTCCATTGTCACAAACCTTTGTCAGCATCCCCTCCTTGGCATGCCTCTCTCTCTGTGGAATGGTGGAACGTTGACTTCACTTTCCTGCCATCGAGATGTCTTCTATTTTGTAAGTTACTAATTAAACTCATGGGTAACTCCATGCCACGTGTATTCTTTGGTCTTGGGGCTAATCTGGGTTAGAACATGTGGCTTGCCAGCCAGGAGACCCAGAAACCACCAGCTGTAACAGGCATGATGAGTACTAGGAAAGGACACAGACTGGGGAAGTACTGGGATGGCCTGAAATGTACATGGGGGAGGGGTGGCAAACCTCTGGACAAGTGGGGGCCACGAAGGGAGTATGGCAATGCCCAGAACTCCCCAGCTGGATTGCTGGTCCTCCTGCAGCAGGCCACAAGACAGGATTTCATAAGAAAAGGGAAAGCTGTCAGGCCATTGCAGTTGTTGCATGGATTCTATTAGGAGCTGTGTGCTCAGCTGCAGGAGAGGCTCTGGCAATCAGAGCTGAGGTTTGCCACCTAGAAGAGGAGCTTAAGTGAGAAATATGCAGATAGTTCAAGCATATTTAGAGGATGCATTAAATGAGAGGCTGCACCATGTAGATAAAAGTTTGAAATATTTGCAAGCCAGTATGCTAGAGTGAGAGGGCGCAAGCTGCCCAAAGGACAAGTCAGGCATATCGTGACTTCCCCTGACTGGGATCCCAAAGTGTGGGACCCTGTTGATTTTTCTTCAGATGAGGATCAGCCCCCATCTGTCTGGGAACCTGAAATTGAGGAAAATAAGCACATTCATCCTCTGTCCCAACAAAAGATCAAAATGGAGCGAATTCAACACCCTGATCCCCAGTCAGGGGAGGATGGTGCTGCTGCTGCCCTGGCAGCACCTCCTGATCAAAAGTTGCTGATTACAATGCAGAATTGTACTGCCACTGACTTATGGGAAATTGGGAATCAATACAGACAAAAACCTAAAGAAATTTTACCAAATTGGCTGCTGCACCTGTAGGACACTGGCACAGAGGGAATACTCCTTTCAGGACATGAAATAAGCAAATCGGCCTCTATTACCATTCACCTTTTCCTCCACCAACGTATATATTCCTTAGACATCTGACCTGGGTGACCTGTGACATCTGACATCTGACCTGTGAAATCAGTTAGTGACTCAGTGTAAAGAAACTTGATCCAATGTGGGGGCACATGCCCCAGGTCACCCCCACTGGAGCACATTTGATGAATTACAAGATATACTAAGGGGGCTAGGAAGGAAACATGCACTTTCTTCTGCTTTCTGGGACCAGAGAACAAAACTTTCACCAGGACATAAAAAATGCAAGCTTACAAAGTGCCCCAAATCAATGGTATGGGATTGTGGCACCTATTCTTAGCTCGTTGGTGGGGCAACCTATCTTCATGGCTGCCCAAGTAGTAGCAGATTTAGGAGAATCTGAATGCCTGAGGTGAAAGGGGGCTTGAGTCAGGGCTACAGACCATGCCCCCAAAAGACATGACAGTCCAAACCATTTGTAGTGCAGACAGATGTGAGCTGACCTAATAGCTGCTGACATTAAAATTGAAGATATTGATAGACAGCCAAACCCTGTGCTAGTAAGATTGTGGAGTAAGTTACCAAAAGGGCAGAGATACACCAAATTTAAAATCAGATCATTGGAAGCAGAAACTATCTCTGGCTGAAAAACTCAGCCCTTACAGTATAAAGAACCCTCCACTCCCCCTGCCAAGGAGGCATGGCAAGCCCCTTTTCCCCTTGCACATGGGAGGGTTCAAGATCCCCAAATAACAGCTATATATGTATATATGGCACTGGGGGTCAGAGGCTGCATACTGAGTTAACTATTTTCTGATCCCCCACTAATGAACATAAAGTTTCAGAAGTAGTGAGTACTAGAGCAAAATGCACCACAATATACAGAAAATGACCATGGCCTGGAGGGCCTGCATTAGCCATCTCTGGGTATAGAGGCCCAAGTATTAAAGCAGCACAACAGCAATTACTAATGCAGATTGGCCAGCTACCACCTCAAAAGTACAAAGTGTACATATCTCTTATTTTGGAATATATATTAGGAATTGATATTTTGCAGGATATTACTGTGCAAACTACTGTAGGTAAATTCCATCTCTGATGCTGTGTGGTCAAAACCATCCAAACAGGACATGCTACGTGGTCACCAGTGAAGGTACCCTCCCCCAGATGCACAGTAGCAGTGTGACAATATAAGTTGCCAGGGGGACATCAAGGAATTAGAAAGAGTGGGCATTATAATCCCCACTAACAGCCCACTTTTAGTCCATTCTGGCCATAAGAAAAACCACTGGAACTGGCAAATGACTTTTGATTATAGAGAGCTTAACAAAGTAACTCCTCCTTTGTTTGCAGCTGTATCAAATATAACTACTTTGTTATAGGACATAAGTATGAAATTAGGCATTTCATTTTGTGTTAGACCTTGCTGTCGCTTTTTTTAGTATCTCTGTAGACCTGTCCAGCCAACCTGTGTTCGTCCTCATGTGGGAAAGACAACAATGGACATTTGCCATGCTACTGCAAGGATATATTCATGGTCCCACTATTTGCCATGGTTTGGTAGCTCAGGATTTATAAATGTGGAAACCTCCAGCAGAGGTCACTCTTTCATATTGATAATGTTATGTTGACGAGTAACTCATGCAGAATTGGAAAATGCTGCTAAGACTATTCCCTCAGCTGTTGTTGATAAAGTGCAAAATTACCCCATTCCACATACTCCTAAACAGCTATTGGCTTTCCTTGGTTTGTTGGGTTATTGAAGACAGTTTATACCAATTTAGTTCAGATTCTAAGACCGTTGTATGTCCTAGTTAGGAAAGGAAAAACATGGGAATGGGAGGTTCCATAGGAGGCTGCTTTTGAAAAAAGCCAAATGCGCTATTGCACAGGCTCAGGCTTTACAGGGTGTGGACCCAGATGTGCCTTGCAATTTAGATGTGGCCATTAGAAATATTGGCTTTGGGTGTGGCTTGTGGCAAAGGCAACAGGCAAAACGAGTTCCCACTGGCTTTTGGTCTCTGTTCTGGAGAGGTACAGTCCCTTAGAAAAACAACTATGTGCTGCCTGTAATGCCCTGCTGCAAGTTGAAGGACTAACTCAAAGATGCCCTGTGTCTGTGCACTGCCACCCCCATAGAGGGCTGGATAAAAAACACAGCAAATAAACTGCATTTCAGGGAGTGCTCAGCTGAGTGCTCTGATAAAATGGAAAACCTATCTGCTGCATTGCAGTGTCTTTAACAACAGCCCCTTAAGTGCTGAAATGCATGATACTCTAGGACCAGTTTCCTATGTGGAAGAACAACACTTGCCCCTTCCTGCTAATCCTCCCAAGGTGGCTGTTTCTGTGCCCACCATTGACAGATGTGGCAGTATGCTGGAGTCTGCCTGGCATACGAATGGATCAGCACGTGGGCAGCAGTAGCTGTGATGGACACTATATGATGGGAAACTGGGACTATGCAAAACAGCCAGTGGGCTGAATTAAGGACTATATGGATGGTCATTGTTCACAAACCAGGCAATGCACTATTTATACTCACTCTTTACTTGGCAATATCAAAGCAGATGTTTAGCAAAAGTTTGTAGCCTGAAGCCAACATTGCACAAGGCTGTTGAATGGCTACATAGGAAAACAGGACACCAAGGAAACCAGACCCTATGAAGGCTGGTGCAGCAATTCCAGTTGCCCATCCTGAGGCAACAGCTGAAAGATTTTGTGGATGCCTGCCCCTCCTGGTCGCTGCAATGACCAAGAATGCTTCCTCACCAACTCAGTCAACATTGGCCATGAGCAGATCCCAGTCACCAGATGGAAAGTATACTACATTGGGCCCCTTCCCTTATCTGAGGATGCAACCTAGAGAAATTAACTGTTTCCTCTGGGGTCCCCACACATGTGTACAGTGATAGAGGGAACCCCTTTAGGGCCAATTAACCCAATCCTGGGCTGCTGAGCATGATGTTTTATGGACATTTCATTTGCCATACAACCCCAAAAGAGCAGGGTTAATTGAAAGAACAAATGGGCTTTTAAAGGAGCAGCTAAAAGATAACAAACAATCCCTGCAGCAGACCTGTCAGTTATATCCAGTCTTCATCAGCCTCAATTCATGACCTTGAGCAGCTGTAAAATAAGTGTCTTACATTGCAGAATATAGGAACCTAGAGATAGACTGTAACTAGTGACAGGGGAATGATAATCTAATAAGAAAAGATAAGATACTGAGGGTAATCTTAATGATATGGGAATGCTCAGGAATGAATATGCTTTGTTAATTCTCTTGATGTATGGTAGGAACATATTGGAAGCAATGCACTTATTTTAGGATATTTGCTTTCTTATTCCTTTGTTTTGTTTTGTTTGAAATATTTTTTAATTTTTTGATAAAGTTTAAAAAAGAGAAAAAAAGAAATTTCAACAGAAATCAGTAAATATCTGGAGATGAATGGAAACGAGGACAACATACAAAAATCTATGGGATACAGGAAAGGTGGTGCTGAGAAGGAAATTCATAGCTTTAAATGCACACATTTAAAAGGAAGAAAGAGCTAAAACCAAAGACCTAACTGAACAACTGAGGAAGCTAGAGAATGATCAGCAAATTATTTATTTTGCATTTTTCACAAAGTTCACATTAGTGGTAACATACAATATTTCTCCATTTGTGTCTGGCTTATTTCACTCAGCATTATGTCTCCATGGTTCATCCATGTTGTCATATATTTCACGACCTCGTTCCTTCTTACTGCTGCATAGTATTCCATCATGTGTACATACAACATTTTGTTTATCCACTCATCTGTTGAAGGACATTTGGGTTGTTTCTGTGTATTGGCAATTGTGAAAAATGCCACTACAAACATTGGTGTGCAAATATCTGTTCGTGTTACTGCTTTCAGATCTTCTGGGTATGTACCGAGAAGTGAGATTGCTGGATTGTAGGGTAACTCAATATCTAGTTTTTGGAAGAACCACCAAACTGTACCCCAGAATGGCTGCACCGTTATACAGTCCCACCAGCAATGAATAAGTTCCAACTTCTCCACATCCCCTCCAGCATTTTTAGTTTCCTGTTCGTTTAATGGCAGCCATTCTAATTGGTGTGAGATGGTATCTCACTGTGGTCTTGATTTGCATCTCCCTAATAGCTAGTGAAGATGAACACTTTTTTCATGTGTTTTTTAGCCATTTGTATTTCCACTTCAGAGAACTGTCCTTTCATATCTTTTGCCCATTTTATAATTGGACTGTCTGTACTATTGTTGAGTTGTAGGATTTCTTTATATATGCAAGATATCAGTCTCTGATCAGATACATGGTGTGCCGGTTTGAATGTATTATGTCCCCCAGAAAAAGTCATATTCTTTGATGCAATCTTGTGGGGCAGACAATAGTGGGGATTAAGTTGGAACGTTTGAATTAGGTTGTTTGCATGGAGATGCATCCCACCCAACTGTAGATGATAACTGATGGGGTATTTCCATGGAGGCGTGGCCCCACCCATTGAGGGTGGGCCTTGATCAGTGGAGCCATATAAATGTGCTGACTCAGAGATGGAATGGAGTGCAGCTGTGAGTGACGTTTTGAAGAAGAGCAAGTTTGCTAGAGAGGAATGTCCCAGGAGAAAGCCATTTTGAAACCAGAACTTTGGAGCAGACACCAGCCACATGCCTTCCCAGCTAACAGAGGTTTCCCGGATGCCATTTGCCATCCTCCAGTGAAGGTACCTGATTACTGATGTGTTACCTTGGACACTTTATGGCCGTAAGACTGTAACTGTATAGCCAAATAAACCCCCTTTTTGTAAAAGCCAGTCCATCTCTGGTGTTTTGCATTCTGCAGTATTAGCAAACTAAAACACATGGTTTCCAGATATTTTTCCCATTGAGTTGACTGCCTTTTTACCTTTTAGACAATTTCCTTTGAGGTACAGAAGCTTTTAATTTTGAGGCGTTCCCATTTATCTATTTTTTCTTTTGTTGCTTGTGCTTTGGGTGTAAGGTCTAGGAAGTGACCACCTAATACTAGGTCTTGAAGATGTTTCCCTACATTATCTTCTAGGAATTTTATGATTCTGTCTCTTACATTGAGTTCTTCGATCCACTTTGAGTTAATTTTTGTATAGGGTATGAGGTAGGGGGTCCTCTTTCATTCTTTTGGATATTGTGCTGGTTGACTGTATTATGTCCCCCAAAATGCCACTATCTTTGATGTAATCTTGTGTGGGCAGACATATCAGTGTTGATTAGATTGTAATGAGTTTCTTTGGATATGTGCCCCACCCAACAGTGGGTAATGACTCTAATTGGATAGTTTCCTTGGAGGTGTGGCCCCGCCCATTCAGCATGGGCCTTGATGAGTTTACTGGGGCACTATATAAGCTTAGACAGAAGGAGTGAACTTGCTACAGCCAAGAGGGACACTCGAAGAATGCCCAGGAGCTAAGAGAGGATGAGAGACAATTTGAAGATAGCCGTTGAAAGCAAACTCTTGCTCTAGAGAAGCTAAGAGGACAAAAGCCTCAAGAGCAACCAAGAATAACATTTTGAAGAAGACCTGCAGCCTAGAGAGGAACGTCCTGGTAGAAACCCATTTTGAAACCAGAACTTGGAGCAGACACCAGCCACATGCCTTCTCAGCTAACAGAGGTTTTCCGGATGCCATTGGCCATCCTCCAGTGAAGGTACCCGATTGTTGATGCATCACCTTTGACACTTATGGCCTTAAGGCTGTAACTGTGTAACTAAATAAACCCCCTTTATAAAAGCCAATCCATTTCTGGTGTTTTGCATTTCAGCAGCATTAGCAAACTAGAACAGATATGGATATCCAGTTCTCCCAGCCCCATTTTTTGAAGAAACTGTTATATCCCAGTTCAGTGGATTTGGGGGTCTTATCAAAGATCAGTTGACCATAGATCTGGGGGTCTATTTCTGAATTCTCGATTCAATTCCATTGATCAACATGTCTGTCTTTTTGCCAATACCATACTATTTTGAGTACTGTGGCTTTATAGTAAGTTTCAAAGTTAGAAAGTGTAAGTCTTCCCACTTCATTTTTCTTTTTTAGAATGTTTTTAGCAATTGGAGGCATCTTTCCCTTCCAAATAAATTTGATAACTAGCTTTTCCAAGTCTACAATGTAGGTTGTTGGAACTTCGATTGGAATTGCGTCGACTCTGTAGATGAGTTTGAGTAGGATTGACATCTTAGCGACATTTAGCCTTCCTATCTATGAATACAGTGTTTTTCCATCTCTTTTGGTCTTCTTCTATTTCTTTTAGTAAAGTTATGTAATTTGTGTGTACAGGTCTTTTACATCCTTGGTGAAGTTTATTCCTAGATACTTGATTTTTTTAGTTACTGTTGAGAATGGAATCTTTTTCTTGAGTGTCTCTTCAGTTAGGTCATTTCTAGTGTATAGGAACATTACCGACTTAACGTACGTTAATCTTGTATCCCACCACTTTGCTAAATTTGTTTATTAGCTCAAGTAGCTGTGTCATCGATTTCTCAGGATTTTCCAAATATAAGATCATATCATCTGCAAATAATGACAGTTTTACTTCTTCCTTTCCAAATTTGGATGCCTTTATTTCTTTGTCTTGCCAAATTGCTCTGGCTAGAACTTCTACAGTGTTGAATAATAGTGGTGAGAGTGGGCATCCTTGTGTCATTCCTGATCTTAGAGGGAAGGCTTTCAGCTTCTCACCATTGAGTAACGTGCTGGCTGTGGGTTTTTCATATATGCCCTTTATCACATTGAGAAAGTTTCCTTCAATTCCTACCTTTTGAAGTGGTTTTTATCAAAAAAAGAATGCTGAATTTTGTCAAATGCTTTTTCAGCATCTATTGAGACGATCATTTGATTTTTCCCTTTTGATTTCTTAATGTGTTGTATTACATTGATTGATTTTCTTATGTTGAACCAACCATCCTGGCATACCTGCAGTGGACCCCAGCTGTTCATGGTCTATGATTTTTTTATATATGCTTTTGGATTCAATTTGTAAGTATTTATTGAGAATTTTTGCATCTATATTCATGAGGGAAATTGGCCTGTAGTTTTCCTTTCTTGTAGCATCTTTACCTGGTTTTGGTATTAGAGTGATGTTGACTTCCTAAAATGAGTTAGGCAGTGTTCCATTTTCTTCAATTTTTTGAAAGAGTTTAGGTAAGATTGGTGTAAAGTTCTTTTTGGAAAGTTTGGTAGAATTTCCCTTTGAAGACATCTGGCCCTGAGCTTTTATTTGTGGGAAGCTTTTTGATGACTGATTGGATCTCATTGCTTGTGATTGGTTTGTTGAGGTCTTCTATTTCTTCTCTGGTCAGTCTAGGTTGTTCATGAGTTTCCAGTAAATTATCCGTTTCCTCTAAATTATCTAATTTGTTGTCATATAGTTCATAGTAGCCTCTTATGATTTTTTAAATTTCTTTGGGATCCTCAGTAATGTCCCTTCTCTCATTTATTCTTGTGTTTATTTGGGGCTTCTCTCTTTTTTTTATTTTGTCAGTCTTGCTAAGGGCTTGTCAATCTTGTTGAACCTCTCAAAGAACCAACTTTTGGTTTTATTTATTCTCTCTATTGTTTTTTCTTTGTTCTATATACCATTTATTTCTGCTTTAATCCTTGTTATTTCTTTTCTTCTATTTGGTTTAGGATCAATTTGCTATGCATTTTCTAGGTTCTTCAGTTGCTCCATTAGTTCTTTGATTTTAGCTCTTTCTTCCTTTTAATATATGCATTTAAAGCTATAAATTTCCCCCTTGATACTGCCTTTGCTGCATCCCATAAGTTTTTTTGTTTGTTTTTTATTCTTCATAAGGTTTTTTAATTGAGATTGTTAACATATCATACAGTTATCCAAAGATCCAAAGTGTACAATCAGTTGCCCATGGTACCATCATACAGCTGTGCATCCATCACCACAATTAATATGTTTTTCAATTTTTAGAACATTTTCATTACTCCAGAAAAGAAATAGAGACAAAAAAGGGAAACTCAAATCCTCCCATGCTCCTACCCACCCCCCTCCATTACTGATTCATAGTTTTGGTATAGTACATTTGTTACTGTTGATGAAAGAATGTTAAAATACTACTAGCTGTAGTATATAGTTTGCAATAGGTATATATTTTTTCCTATATGCTTCTCTATTATTAACTTTTAGTTATAGTGTTATACATTTGTTCTAGTTCATGAGAGAGATTTTTAATATTTGTACAGTTAATGACAGACATTGTCTACCACAAGATTCACTGTTTTATACATTCCCATCTTTTAACCTCCAGTTTTCCTTCTCGTGACATTGACTCTGAGCTTACCCTTTCCACCACCTTCACACACCATTCAGCACTGTTAGTTATTCTCACAGCCTGCTAACATCACCTCTGTCCATTTCCAAATGTTTAGGTTCACCCTAGTTGAACATTCTGCTCATAATAAGCAACCACTGGAGAGAAACCAAGATGGAGGCTAGGTGAGACAGGGCTAAGGAACACCTCCGTGGAAAACACTAGATAAGGACCAGAGAGTGACCCAGAATACCGGTTATAGCGATGTGCCAGCTGGACGCGATCTGCTAGTTCCCAGGGGCTGTATACTTGGTAAAACTGAGAGTCTGCATTCTGAAATGAGTGAGTAAGCTGGCTGGAAGTCCCGCAGCTGTGCGGTGATCTGGGGAAGCCAGGGTTTGGCGTCTGGAGACCAACGGGCTCTTTTAATTAAAAAAAAAAAAAAGGGAGAAACCCAGGAGTGGCTGCAGGAGCCATTGTGGGAACCACGCAGTAAGACACAGCAAGATGGGGCTGAGCCGGCCTCTTGATGTCTGGCCTGGAAGATAGCCCCCTGCAGATATCCCTGGGGCCGGGGGAATGGAGGGAAGTGCCAGAAGCAGAAAGAAACCCCACTGCTAGCAGCTCGCTTCTGGGAGGGCTGGATAAACTCCTGCCTGGGGCCATGCCCACAGCCCAGAGCCCTGCTAGTTGTCCCGGAGCTCGGAAGGAGGAACTGTGTGAGGAGGGGGGTGTGGAGACACCCCGTTCGGCCATATTTGCATCAGGCTGAAAGCTAGCTGGCTTGGCCTGGTGGCCCAGGGCTTCCCTTGAGGTAGCACAGCATTCCCTCCAGAGGTCCTGGAGTATCATGGCTGGGTGGGGCAACCCTCTCAGAGATCCTAGGGACACTACGCCAAGTCTGGTGGTTTGTGGGACAGTGAGAGAGAGGGGCTGGGGCTGAAATGAAATGAAGGCTTGGACCCCTGCGGTGGCCTTGAATCTCTGGGAACCGGGGGGATTGGAATATTGAGGCTGTCCTTCCTCCCTGGGCACCCGTACAAGCGCCCCGCATTTAGGGAGGACAGCTTCAGCAACACACCCAGGCTGAGTTCTCTGGCTGGACCCCACAAGAATCATTTCCCAACATACCGTGAGGACAAGGTGGAGAACTGACTTGAGAGGTATAGGTGACTCATAGACGCCATCTGCTGGTTAAAGTGTACGTCACCAAACAGTGTTTCTGAAAAATTAGATAGGTTTTCCTTTTTTTTTTTTAACAAATTGAAAGAACCCTGTCGAGCAGAGCAAATGCCAAGAGGCCAAAAACAACAGAAAATCTCAATGCATATGATAAAATCAGACAATACGAAGAATCCAACTCCAAACACGCAAATCAAGTTATCAGAAGAAACAAAGTTCCTTGCAGAATTAATCAAAGAAATGCAATCGAATGGAACATTGAATAGGAAGTGAGATATGGTAGGTTAGTATAGGCTGGAGTGAAATAGTGACACATCCCAGAGTAATTTGGGCAGATAATAAAAAATATATTTACAGCCTCCCCCTCTTCAGCCCTGAGGATCTGGGGGAAGGTGCAGAAGTGTTGGACTTCCTCATCTGGACTGGTGTTGATGTTGTCAGAAACATTGGGACTGGCGGTTTGATGTGCTGAGCCCTCGATCATGGGACTTGCCCTTATGAAGCTCGTTACTTACTGCAAAGGAGAGTCTAAACTTGCATGTAATTGTGCCTAAGAGTCTCCCTCTGAGTACCTCTTTGTTGCTCAAATATGGCCCTATCTCTCTCTAACTGAGCCATCTCGACAGGTGAACTTGCTGCCCTCCCCACCTACGTGGAACCCGACTCCCAGGGTTGTATATCTCCCTGGAAATGCAGAATATGACTCCTGGGGATGAATGTGGACCCAGCATCGTGGGACTGAGAGTATCTTCTTGACCAAAAGGGGGATGCAAAATGAGACAAAATAGTTTCAGTGGCTGAGAGATTTCAAATGGAGTCTAGAGGTCACTCTGGTGGATGTTCTTATGCACTATATAGATAACACCTCTTAGGTTTCAATGTATTGGAATAACTAGAAGTAAATACCTGAAACTACCGAATTCCAGCCCAGCAGTCTGGACTCCTGAAGACAATTATATAATAATGTAGATTACAAGGGGTGACAGTGTGATTGTGAAGACCTTGTGGATCACACCCCCTTTATCTAGTGTATGGATGAGTGGAGGAATGGGGATAAAAACTAAAGGACAAATGGGGTGGGATGGGGGGATGATTTGGGTGGTCTTTTTTCACTTTTATTTTTTATTCTTGTTCTGGTTCTTTCTGATGTAAGGAAAATGTTCAGAAGTAGATTGTGGTGATGAACACATAACTATGTTATATTGTGGACAGTGGATTGTATACCATGGATGATTGTATGGTGTGTGAATGTATTTCAATAAAACTGAATTTAATTAAAAAAAATTTACCAAAGAAATGCAGTCGAGGAATGAAACCATGGCAAAGGATTTAAGGACATCAAGATTGGTTGAGCCCTCTACCATAGGTTTTACCCTTGGGAAGGAAATGAAATAAGCTTCAGTGGCAGAGAGATTCCAAAAGGAGCCGAGAGGTCACTCTGGTGGGCACTCTTATGCACAATTTAGGGAACCCTTTTTAGGTTCTAAAGAATTGGGGTAGTCGGTGATAGATACCTGAAACTATCAAACTACAACCCAGAACCCATGAATCTTGAAGATGGTTGTATAAAAATGTGGCCTATGAGGGGGGACAGTGGGATTGGGGGGGGGCATAGGGATCACACTCCCGTTTGTCTAGTGTGTGGATGGATGAGTGGAAAGGTGGGGGAAGGAAACAGACATAGGTACCCAGTGTTCTTTTTTACTTCAATTGCTCTTTTTCACTTTAATTATCATTCTTATTATTTTTGTGTGTGTGCTAATGAAGGTGTCAGGGATTGATTTAGGTGATGAATGTATTATTTTTGTGTGTGTGCTAATGGAGGTGTCAGGGATTGATTTAGGTGATGAATGTACAACTGTGTAATGGTACTGTGAACAATCAAATGTACGATTTGTTTTGTATGACTGCATGGTATGTGAATATATCTCAATAAAATGAAGATTAAAAATAAATAAATAAATAAATAAAAAAGGACATCAAGAAGACCATGGCCCAGGATATAAGCTACATAAAGAAGACCCTAAAGAGCATAAAGAAGACTTTGCAAGAGTAAATAAAAAAATAGAAGATCTTATGGAAATAAAAGAAACTGTTGGCCAAATTAAAAAGACTTTGGATATTTACAATACAAGACTAGAGGAAGCTGAACATTGTCTCAGTGTCCTAGAAGTCCACAGAACAGAAAATGAAAGAACAAAAGAAAGAATGGAGAAAAAATAGAAAAAATCAAAATGGATCTCAGGGAAATGATAGATAAAATAAAACATCCAAACTAAGACTCATTGGTGTCCCAGAAGGGGAAGAGAAGGATAAAGGTCTAGAAAGAGTATTCAAAGAAATTGTTGGGGAAAACTTCCCCAACCTTCTACACAATATAAATACACAAAGCATAAATGCCCAGCGAACTCCAAATAGAATAAATCCAAAAAAACCCACTCCAAGACATATTCCGATCAGACTCTCAAATACTGAAGAGAAGGAGCAAGTTCTGAAAGCAGCAAGAGAAAAACAATTCACCACATACAAAGGAAACAACATAATACTAAGTTGTGACTGCTCAGTGGCCACCATGGAGGCAAGAAGGCAGTGGCATGACATATTTAAAATTCTGAGAGAGAAAAATTTCCAACCAAAAATACTTTATCTAGCAAAACTCTCCTTCAAATTCGAGGGAGAGCTTAAATTTTTCACAAACAAATCCTGAGAGTTTTTGCCAATAAAAGACCTGCCCTACTTCAGATTCTAAAGGAAGCCCTACCAACAGAGAAACAACAGAAAGGAGAAAGAGATTTAGAGAATTTTAACAGAAATATATAGTACCTTACATCCCAAAGTACCAGGACACTCATTTTCCTCTAGTGATCACGGATCTTTCTCCAGAAGGGACCATAAGCTGGGACATAAAACAAGCCTCAAGAAATTAAAAAAAAATTGTATATACTCAAAGCACATTCTCCAACCACAATGGAATACAAATAGAAGTCAATAATTTTTGACCTGTAACTCCACTATTTACTTCCTACATGATATAAATTACACAAACTCTAATGACAAATCAGTGGTTTTGAACTTAATGTAAAATATGTAATCTTGGACAACTATATAAAGTTAGGGGAATGGAGGAGTATAGGAACATAGTTTATGTGTCCTATTGAAGTGAAGGTGGTATCAAAGAAAAACAAGATTGATATGGATTTAAGAGGTTAATTTTAACCTCCACAGCAAACATAAAGAAACTATCAGAGAATATAACCATAGATATGAAATGTAGAATTTGGGTTAAGAGAAATGGGGGAAGGGGCAATGGGGAGTTAAGAAATGAGGGTGGAGTTGCTGTTCGAGGTGAAGGGAAATTTCTAGTAATGGATGGTGGGAAAAAGCATTACAGCATTCTAAATGTGATTAATCCCACTAATGGAAGGCTAGGGAGGGGGTGGAATGGGAAGATTTAGGCTGTATATATGTTTCCACAATAGAAAAAAAAAGACAGTCTAAATAGATGACAATTGAATGCCAAGGATGAACCTGGATGGGATTGGAGGATGGAGGACAGGAGGCTCAAAGGGTCACAGTTGAGACATAAGGAAAAGGAAATATAGAATGTAAACTTTGTATCATTGTTGAATCTCTTGTACTTCTTAGCTGTGCTTAATGGGATTGCATGAAAGAATGTTCTTATCCATGGGAAGTTTATATGTGGATTATAGTGTTTGTTCAAGGGTGTGAGCAGCTAGCTCTCATATGTTCAGAAGACAGCAATAGATTATGGATGATAGGGAGGGAGGGAGGGAAAGAAATAGTGATGTGACAGCATGTTAAGGTTGGTGGATAGAGCTATCGGGGGAGGGGGTCAGGGTATGATGGAATTCTTTGTATGGGGTTAGTATTGTTTTTGCAACTGTTCCTATAACTGAATTTATTTCAGAATAAAATAAAGATAAGCAACCACTCCCCATTCTTCAGCCTCATTCTATATCCTGGTAACTTATATTTCATGTCTTTGAGTTTACATATTACATTTAGTTCATATCAGTGAGACACTGCAATATTTGTCCTTATGTGTCTGTCTTATTTCACTCAGTATAGTGCCCTCAAGGTTTCTTCATCAACCCATTTTTTAAAGACAGTTTTGTTAACACACCATACATTCCATCCTAAGTAAACAATCATTGGTTCCCTATATAGTCACATATTTATTTATTCAGAACCATTGCCACTATATATATAAGGACATCTCCATTTCTTCCATGAAGAAGGAGTCAAAGAAGGTAGAGGCACAAAAGAAAAAGAGAAAAGAGAGAGGGAGAAAATGACAGCTAGAAAGCAACAAAAGGAAAGATAGCATTAAACTAAAGTAGAATAAAGAGTCAGACAATATCACCAATGCTAGGAGTCCCATACCCTTCCCCTTAGCTCCTCCCCCCATATGCATTTAGCTTTGGTATATTGCCTTCATTATATTTAAGGAACATAATACAATGTTTCTGTTAATTATAGTCTCTATAGTCTCTAGTATGCATTGATTGTATTTCCCCCCAATCCCACCCTACTTTTATAACCTTGCAATGTTGACATTCATTTGTTCTACCTCATGTAAAAACGTATTTGTCCCTTTTATTACAATAATTGAGCATCCTAGGTTTCACTGAGTTATACAGTCCCAGTCTTTATCTTTGTCTTTCGTTCTGGTGTCCCACGTGGTCCTAACCTTCCTCTTTCAACCATTCTCACAGTCATCTTTGTTCAGTGTACTTACACTGCTGTGCTACTATCTCCCAAAATTGTTTTCCAAACCTCTCACTCCTGTCTTTCCCTTTCTGTCTGCAGTGCTTTCTTTAGTGTTTCCTGTAAAGCAGGTATCTTGCTCAAAACTTCTGTCATTGTCTGCCAGAGAATATTTTAAGCTCTTCCTCATATTTAAAGGACAGTTTTGCCAGATACAGGATTCTTGGTGGTTTGTCTTTTTCAGTATCTTAAATATATCACACCACTTTCTTCTTGCCTCCGTGGTTTCTGCATAGAAATCTGCACATAGTCTTATTAAGCTTCCTTGGTATGTGATGGATTGCTTTTCTCTTGCTGCTTTCAGGATTCTCTCTTTGTCTTTGATGTTTAATAATCTGATTATTAAGTGTCTTGGCATAGACCTTTCCAGATCTATTCTGTTTGGAGTACGCTGTGCTTCTTGGATCTGCAATTTTCTGTCTTTCGTAAGAGATGGGAAGTTTTCTTTGATTATTTCCTCTATTATTGCTTATGCTCCTTTTCCCTTCTCTTTTCCTTCTGGGACACCAATGATGCATACTTCCCTGCATTTCATTTTGTCCTTAAGTTCCCGGAGATGTTGCCCATATTTTTCCATTCTTTTCTCTATCTGTTCTTTTGCGTGTAGGCTTTCAGGTGTTTTGTTCTCCAGTTCCTGAGTGTTTTCTTCTGCTTCTTGAGATCTGCTTTGTATGTTTCCATTGTGTCTTTCTTCACTTGTGTTGTGCCTTTCATTTCCATAGATTCTGCCAGTTGTTTTTTTTTAACTTTCAATATCTACCTTATGTATGCCCAGTGTTTTCATAAACACTGCCTTTATCTCTTTTGCCATATCTTCTCTAAACTTTTTGAATTGATTTAGCGTTAGTTGTTTAAATTCCTGTATCTCAGTTGAAGTGTAAGTTTCTTCCTTTGACTGGGCCATAACTTCATTTTTCTTAGTATAGGTTGTAGTTTTCTGTTGTCTAGGCATCTGGTTTCCTTGGTTACCCCAATCAGGTTTTCCTAGACCAGAATTGGCTCAGGTCTTGGAAGGAGGGAATAGTATCCAGTTATTCTGAGGGTATCTTTGAAGATTGGTACATCCTCTGAGGCCTTAAGTCACTGTGCTTTTCCTCCCAGCAAGTGGCGCTTGTCAGCCTGTTGCTCCCAACTTGTGTAAGGAGGTGTGGCCCATGCCTGTTTCCCCGAGTCTCTGTTGTCTGGTTCTCAGTGGAAGGTGGGTAGTAAAGCTGGGCCCCACCTCTTTCCTCTTAGGGAAAATAACCCCCTAGTGGTAGCTCATTAGCATTTGAATAGTCTCTCTGCCTGTGCTGTCTGCACCCTTGTCTGGGTCAGAGCTCTGGGAACTGAAAATGGCTGAGGCTTTCTCCAGAGCCAAAAAAGAGACACAAAGCCCCCTTCAGGGCCAGTCCACAGCCACCCTCTGGCTCTCCAAGGTCAGTCATCACCAAAAGCCTCTGTCTGCTTGTTGGGGATTCGTAGCTTGTATTGAGCAGTCCATGTTTGTTAAAACCCCAGTGCAAGCTCAGCTGAGCTATATTCACTTTCTGGGAGAGTGTTGCTCTCTAGCACCACAAGGCTTTGCAGTTCAGGCCATGGGGGAGGGAGCTCCCAACTTGGATCCACAGTTTTTACTTACAGATTTTATGCTGTGATCTCGGGCATTCCTCCCAATTCAGGTTGGTGTATGATGAGTGTACAGTCACATTTGTCCCACCGCAGTTATTCCAGATTATTTACTAGTTGTTCCTGGATGTTTAATAGTTGTTCCAGGGGGACAAACTAGCTTCCACTACTTTCTATGCTGCCATCTTCTTCCGTCCATCCCATAAGTTTTGGTATTTTGTGTTCTCATTTTCATTCACCTAGATATTTAGCAATTTCTCTTGCAATTTCTTCTTTAACCCACTGATGATTTCGGAGTTTGTTGTTTAACCTCCAGATATTTGTGAATATTCTAGATCTTTGATGGTTATTGACTTCTGGTTGTGATCAGAGAATATTCTTTGAATAATTTCAATCTTTTTAAAGGTATTGAAGCTTTTTTATGTCCCAGCATATGATCTATCTTAGAGGAAAGTTCCATGAGCACTAGAGAAGAATGTGTGTCCTAGTGATTTGGGATGTAATTCTCTTAATATGTCTGTTAAGTAATACATTTATCACATTGTTTACGTTCTCAGTTTCCTTATTGGTCCTCTGTCTGGTTGATCTATCTATAGGACAGGGTGATGTATTGAAGACTCCCACAATTATTGTGGAAGAACCTATTGCTTCCTTCAGTTTTGCCAATGTTTGTCTCGTGTACTTTGGAGCACCTTGATTGAGTGCATAGACATTTATGACTGTTACTTCTTCTTGTTGAATTGTCCCTTTCATTAGTATATAGTGACTTATTTGTCTCTTATATCATCCTTGCATTTAAAGTCTATTTTATCTGAGATTAATATTGTTACCCCTGCTTTCTTTCAGCTGTGTCTTGCATGGAATATTTTTTTTCCATCCTTTCACTTTCAATTTCTTTGTGTCTCTGGGTCTAAGATGAATCCCTTGTAAGCAGCATGTTGATGGTTCATATTTTTTAGTCCATTTTGCCCATCTGTATCTTCGAATTGGGGAATTTAATCCATTCACATTCAATGTTATTACTGTGAAGGTGGTTCTTGAATCAGCCATCTTATCCTTCAGTTTTTATTTGTCAGATGTATTTTTTCTGTCTCTATTTATTTCCTTTAAGGTACCCTTACTAAAACTCTTCACTTGTCTTTCCTTCTCCAGACCTCTCTCTCCTTTCTTTTTTTCTTAGCCAATAGAGCTCCCTTTAGTATTTCTTGTAGGGCAGGTCTCTTGTTAGCAAATTCTATCAGTTTGTTTGTGAAAATTTTAAGCTTTCCCTCAATTTTGAAGGAGAGCTTTGCTGGGTAAAGAATTCTGGGATAACAATTTTTCTTTTTTAGAATTTTAAATAGGTCATTCCACTGCCTTCTTACCTCCATGGTGGCCACTGAGCAGTCACTACTTAGTCTTATGTTGTTTTGCATGTATGTGGTGAATCATTTCTCTGTTGCTGCTTTCAGAACATTCTCCTTGTCAGCATTTGAAAATCTGATCAGAATATGTCTCATAGTGGGCTTATTTGGATTTATTCTATTTGGAGTTCATTAGGCATCTATGATTTGCATATTTATGTTGTTTAGAAGTGTTGTGAAGTTTTTCCCAGCTATCTCCTCAAATACTCTTCCTAGCCCTTTATTCTTCTCTTCTCCTTCTGGGACACAAATGATTCTTATTTTTGTGCAGTTCACATTGTCCTTCATTTCCCTGAGGTCCATTTCAAATTTTTTGATTTTTTTCACCATTTGTTCTTTTGTGCATTTGCATTCAATTGTGGTATCCTCTAGTCCATTTATTCTTTCTTCTGCCTCTTCAAATCTTCTGTTGTATGTCTCTAGTAAATTTTTTATTTGATCAGCAGTATATTTTATTTCTGTAAGGTCAGCTATTTTTAAATTTACTCTTTCAGTTTCTTCTTTATGCTTTTTTAGAGTCTTGATGCCTTTTATGTCTTTAGCCAACCCACTGAAGTTGTTTTGGAGCTATGTATGTACTTCTTTGATTAATTCCTCCAAGTTTTGTGTCCCCACCAGTTTTTTTATTTGGTCACTTGGGTTGTCCATATCTTACTGGGTCTTCATGCTTTGTGATTTTCTGTTGACCTCAGGGCATTTGCTTATCTTGATAAAGTTATTTTGGAAAATACAGGATTATTTGGACATTTGTATATAATTTGGTAGAACCACAACTTGCTGGAGTGCACTTTCCCTGTCTTCCCAGCAGATGGTGCTCTTGAGCCACCTCTTACCCTCAAGCCAGGTTTCCCCCAACTTTGTCTGTGCAGTAGGTGGTGTCCAACGCAGGTGGAAATCCAATCAGTGCACTGGTTCTCCTTGTGCACTGGGTTCTACCAGCCTTCGGGGTTGTGGGTAGGCCCTATACAGTTTGGCAGGGAGTCTGCTTAATGGCACAGTGAGTCTGTTGATTCCCAGGAGTCATTCTTGGGCTGTGAGGCTGTGCATCTCACCCTCTAGCTCAAATGTACTTCACTCCCTGCCTTCCATGCATCTGCAGGCCTCTGGTATTGGGGAGGCCTCCTGGTGCTTCTGTGTGGCACCCTTGCCTACCCCCACCTCTCACCTGTACACACTGCGGGCTTCCATGGTGGAAGAGTAAATGCGGTCAACACAGGTCCACTGTTTCCCAAGTTCTTTTACAGTATCTCCCAGCCACAGGTCTGAGAAGGATTATCTGCCTTGCTAATTGCTGAGATGGGTGCCCATGTGTAGAGAGCTGCTCCTTCCCCTGCTTGGCAGCTGGCTTGCAACTGCCAGCCTCCACCATCAGTTCTGGTTTAATAAACTCACCCCATCCTTTCAGACATAATTTCTCCACTTTTTCATCCAAGTACCACTGTATATTGTAGAGGTCCTTCTCTGGCCTCTTTTACCCTGGAACCACTGTCCCAGACGTTTTTGCCTTTTCTCCAGTTTTCTCACAGCGGAGAAGTTTGCTCTGCCTCCCCTATTCTGCCATCTTCCTGGAAGTCTGACCATTTTTTTTTATACACATGATATAGATGACAGATTTCTCTACTTCTAGCTAGTTGTTCTTGAACTTTTTTCTGAAATAGTCCTCATTTAGCCTTGCCTTTCCAGTCCAGTAAGTCTGGTGAAAATGCTTATCTTGTCAAAGTACCGGGTTATCCAATGGCCAACATCTGGCTTGTGTGTAGTCAGTGCTGAATGAGAATTAATGTTCTTTTCCATTTCTCTGAAGATCCAGAATGCTGGGTGAGCACAAAAAGGGAGGAAAGATTCCTTGTTAAAGATAGAGGGGAAGCTCTGAGCATGCAGACAATCCAAATGTGTTAAATTATTGCAAACTGTCCTATAACCTTTGAAGTGTGATGAGGTGATGCAAGTCCCTGTTCTATCATGTGGTTAATCAATTTCAGTCTTTTAAAATTTATTGAGACTTGTTTTGTGATCCAACTATTGTTCTGTCTTGGAGAATGATCCAGGAACACTTGAGAAGGATGTATATCCTCCTCCTTTGGGGTGCAGTATTCTATATATGTCTGTTAGTTCTAGGTCATTTATCACCTTATTCAAGTTCTCTGTTTCCTAATAGATTCTCTGTCTAAATGTTTTATTTATTGATGAGAGTGGTATGTTGATGTCTCCAACTATTATTGTAAAGGTATATATTTCTCCCTTAAATTCTGCAGTGTTTGCTGCATATATTTTGGGGCACCATGTTTAGGTGCATAAATATTTATGATTTCTTCTTGGTGAATAGCCTCTTTCATTGATATAAAGTGTCCTATGTTTCTTATAACAGTTTTGCATTTAAAGTTTATTTTGTCAGATACTAGTATAGCTACTTTAGTGCTTTTATGGTTTCTGTTTGCATGGAATATCTTTTTCCAACCTACAACTTTCAACCTATTTGTGTCTTTATGTCTAAGGTAAGTCTTGTACATAGCGTATAGATGGATCATACTTTTTTTAATCCATTCTGCCAAACTGTATCTTTTGATTGGAGAGTTTAATCCATTAACATTCAGTGTTATTACTGTAGAGGCAGTACTTACTTCCATTATTTTATCATTTGGCTTTGGTTTGTCAGATCTATTTTTTTCCTCTCTTTTTACCCTTTTAGTTACCCTTACTGTTAATCTTCATTTCTACATTCTACTCCAAGCCCCTCTCTTTTGTTTCTTCCTTTCAGCCTGCAGAATTCCCTTTAGTATTTCTTGTAGAACAGGTCTCTTGTTACTGAACTGTTGTTCAGTTTCTGTTCATCTGTAAATATTTTAAACTCTCCCTCATTTTTTTTTTTCACGGTAAAAAGAGCTTTAATTTTTTTTTACATTTTATTTTGATATAAATTCAAAGTTATAGGAACAGTTGCAAAAACTATACAAAACCCATACACAGAACTCCAGCATTCCCTGACCCCCCTGATACTACGATCCACTAACTTTAACATGTTGTCAGACTGCTATTTCTTTCCCTCCCTCCCTCCCTTTCTCCCTATCTGTCACCCATCATCTATTGCTCTGTCTTTTGAACATATGAGAGCTAGCTGCACACATCCTTGAACAAACAATATAATTCACATATACAATTCCCATAAACAAGAACATTCTTTTATGCAATCCCATTAAGCTCAGCTAAGAAGTACAAGAGATTCAACAATGATACAAAGCTTACATTCTATATTTTCTTTTCCTTATGTCTCAGCTGTGTCCCTTTGAGCCTCCTGTCCTCCATCCTCAGATCCCATCCAGGATCATCCTTGGCATTCAGTTGTCATCTATTTAGACTGTCTTTTTTTTCTCTCTCAGTTGTGGAAACATATATACAGCCTAAATCTCCCCATTTCACCCCCTCCCTAGCATTCCATTAGTGGGATTAATCACATTTAGAGTGTTGTAATGCTGTCACCTTCCCACCATCCATTACTATAAATTTCCCTTCACCTCAAACAGCAACCCTACACTCATTTCTTAACTCCCCATTGCCCCTTCCCCCATTTCCCTTAACCCATACTCTACTTTTCATCTCTATGGTTATATTCTCTGATAATTTCTTTGTGTTTACTGTGGGGCTTAAAATTAAACTCTTAAATCCATAACAATCTTGTTTTTCTTTGATAGCAACTTAATTTCAATAGGATACATAAACTATGCACCTATACTCCTCCATTCCCCCACCTTTATATAGTTCTTGTCAAAAATTACGTATTTTACATTGAGTTCAAAACCACTGATTTGTCATTAAAGTTTGTGTATTTTATAGCATGTAGTAAGTAAATAGTGGAGTTACAATTCAAAAATTATTGACTTCTATTTGTATTCCATTGTGGTCAGAGATTGTGCTTTGAATATATTCAATTGTTGTTGTTTTTTTTTTAATTTCTTGAAGCTTGTTTTATGTCCCAGCATATGGTCCATTCTGGAGAAAGATCCGTGATCACTAGAGAAAAATGGATGTCCTGGTGATTTGGGATGTAAGGTTCTATATATGTCTGTTATAATTCTCTATATCTCTTTCTTTCTTTGTTTCTCTGTCAGTAGGGCTCCCTTTATTTTTTTTTTACGGCCTACCAATTTATTTATTATGTTAGGAAATTAAGGAAAATGAAATTTTGTGGTATCTGCATTGAAAAATCCTGAATTCTGTCCATATGGGAAAGTGCAGAGGTAGCCCTCCCAGCCTTGTTTTTATAAGAACTGACCTTCTTTGTACAGAGTTGCAAAACAGGACAGGGATTGTTTGCCTGCAAACAGCTGGAAAAGCTTAAGGCCACAATAACTTGACCAAGGATTTGCTCAATGCACTAACTAGTTGCAGATGTGCCAGCTCCTGGGGATTGATGGATGGCAGTGTCGACTGTGAACTGAATGGATGGGTTCAATTCTTCTGCTTTCAGATGAACTTTGTTCAGGATCCTGGAGTAGGGCTCTCTTTAGTATCTGAAGTAGGGCAGGTCTTTTATTGGCAAAGTCTCTCAGCATTTGTTTGTCTGTGAAAAATTTAAGCTTTCCCTCAAATTTGAAGGAGAGTTTTGCTGGATAAAGTATTATTGGTTGGAAAATTTTCTCTCTCAGAGTTTTAAATATGTCATGCCACTGCCTTCTCACTTCCATGGTGGCCACTGAGTAGCACAACTTAGTCTTATGTTGTTTCCTTTGTATGTGGTGAATTGTTTTTCTCTTGCTGCTTTCAGAACTTGCTCCTTCTCTTCAGTATTTGAGAGTTTGATCAGAATATGTCTTGGGGTGGGTTTATTAGGATTTATTCTATTTGGAGTTCACTGGGCATTTATGCTTTGTGTATTTATATTGTGTAGAAGGTTGGGGAAGTTTTCCCCAACAATTTCTTTGAATACTCTTTCTAGACCTTTACCCTTCTCTTCCCCTTCTGGGACACCCATGAGTCTTACATTTGGACGTTTTATTTTATCTATCGTATCCCTGAGATCCTTTTCAATTTTTTCAATTTTTCCCCCATTCTTTCTTTTGTTCTTTCATTTTCTGTTCTGTGGACCTCTAGGACACTGAGTCATAGTTCAGCTTCCTCTAATCTTGTATTATGAGTATCCAGAGTCTTTTTAATTTGGCCAACAGTTTCTTTTATTTCCATAAGATCTTCTGTTTTTTTATTTAATCTTGCAATTTCTTCTTTATGCTCTTTTAGGGTCTTCTTTATGTCCCTTTTATCCTGTTCCATGGTCTTCTTCATGTCTTTTATATCCTGTGCCATGTTTTGATTCCTCGATTGTGATTGTTTGATTAATTGTGCCAAGTACTGTGTCTCTTCTGATATTTTGATTTGGGTGTTTGGGATCAGGTTCTCCATATCGTCTGGTTTTATCACATGCATTAAGATTTTCTGTTGTTTTTGGCCTCTTGGCATTTGCTTTCCTTGATAGGGTTCTTTCAAGTTGTAAAAAAAAATACCAATCTAATCTTTCAGAAATACAAGATGGTGGCGTACACTTTCTCCAATTAACCAGCAGACGGTGTCTGTGAGTCACCTGTACCCTCAAGTCAGTTCTCCCCAACTCTGTCTCTGTGGTATGTGGGGAAATGATTTTTGTGGGGTTCAGTTAGTGAACTCAGTTTGGTTTTGATGTTGGAGCTGTCCGCCCTGAATGTGGTGCATGTGTCTGGGTGGTCAGGGAGGCAGAGCTGCTTCAATATTCAAAAACCCCAGGTGTTCCTGCAGATTCAAGGCTGTTGCAAGAGTCTAAGCCTTCATTTCAGTTTTGCCCCAGCTTTTCTCTGTCGCTGACCCACAGACCACCGGCACTGACGTAACGTCCCTGGGTTTTCCGAGCAGGCCCCCCTTCTCAGCTGTGATCTTCCAGGACCTCTGCTGAGGGAAGGCTGTGCTACGTCACTAGTGTGCGTCGTCCCTCAAGGGAAGCCCTGGCCTGCCAGGCCATGCAGGGGCACTCTCTGCCTGATGCAAAGATTAGCCTATAATTCTTGACTGGTGTAAGTTCTGAATGAAAGGCAGGTAGTAGAGCTGGACCCCACCCCTTTCCTCTTAGAGTAGATAGACGCCTTAGGGGAAGGTCATTAGCATTTCAATGGTCTTTCTCTGCCTGTGCCACTCCCCTGTCTGAAAATGGCCGAGGCTTTCTCCACTGAGTTGAAAAAGGAACAGAGCTAGTCCGAGGCTACCCTCTGGCTCTCCAAGGTCAGTCATCACCCAAAGCCTCTGTCTACTTGTTGGGGATTCATACCTCATAGCGACCAGTTCACACTCACTAATTAAAACCCCAGTTGGAGCTCAGCTGAGCTATATTCGCTTGCTGGGAGAAAGCTTCTCTCTGGCACCACCAGGCTTTGTAGCTCGGGCTGTGGGGGAGGGGTCTCCCAATTTGGATCCGCAGTTCTTTCTTACAGATTTTATGCTGTGATCTTGGGCATTCCTCCCAATTCAGGTTGGTGTATGATGAGTGTACGGTCACATTTGTCCCTCTGCAGTTATTCCGGATTATTTACTAGTTGTTTCTGTTTTTTTTTTTTTTTTCAGTTGTTCCAGGGGGACTACTTAGCTTCTACAACTCTCTATGCCGCCATCTTCCCTATGTCTCCTCTCCCTCATTTTTGAAGGACAGTTTTGCTGGATAAAGAATTCTTGGCTGGCAGTTTTTCTTTTTCAGTACCTTTAATATATCAAACCACTGTCATCTTGCCTCCATGGTTTGAGAAATATGCACTTAGTCTTCTTATGATTCCCTTTTTTGTGACAAATTGCTTTTCTCTTCCTGCTTTCAGGATTCTCTTTATCTTTGGTGTTTGACATTCTGATTAGTATGTAGCTTGGAGTAGGTCTATTCGGGTTTATTGTATTTGGAATGTGTTGCACTTTTTGGACCTTTATATTTATATCTTTCAGAAGAGCTGGAAATTTTCAGCCATTATTTTCTCAAATATTCTTTTTCTGCCCCCTTTCCCTTCTCTTCTCCTTCTGGGACACCCATGACCCATATGTTTGTGTGCTTCATGCCATCATTCAAATCCCTGAGATTCTGCTCAATTTTTTCCATTATTTTCTCTATCTGTTCTTCTGTCTGTAAGATTTTGATTGTCCTATTTTCTAACTAGTTGGCTGATTCTTTCTTCTGCCTGTTCAATCTTCTGTTGTATGGCTCTGGTGTATTTTGATCTCTTCTATTGTGCCTTTCATTCCCATATTTTCTATTATGTTTCTTTTCCTACTTTCAGATTCTTTATGCTCACCCAGTGTCTTTTTAATGTGCTTTACTCTTTAGCCATATTTTCATTCATCTCCTTGAATTGATTTAGGAGGTTTGTATGAACATCTTTGATTATTTGTCCCAAATTCTGTGTCTCCCTGAAGTTTTAGTTTGTACCTTTGACTGGGCCATATCTTACTGTTTCTTGGTATGTTTTTAATGTTTTTGCTGAAGTGTAGGCATCTGAGTTTCTTGCTGAGTTTACTCTGAAGATCGCTTTCTCTCTCTCACCTAGGTTATTGGATTTGTTTTAATGCTTTTCTTTGACACTTGCTTGAACTTATTCTATACCTTTAGAATTGCCTGTGTTTAAATGATCAGATTTTTCAGCTCTTCTTCTGATTCTTGCCCTGGATATCTGGTACAATTTTTAAGATTGCATTATTCATGGAATTGTTTCACTCCTAGCAGAAAGCTTCCTTTCCTCTCTTCCTTCTCTGGGAATTGATGTGTTCGGTTTGGTTTTTATTGCCTTTATAGCTTTTTAATACACTCTTTTGTTGTCTAGAAGGAAAATTCAGGGGGGAGGGTTATCCCAGAGAGGACTTTCCCAAGTCATTATTTCTCAGCCAAAATAGGGCCATAGATCCACGAAAAGGGTACAGACTCCAAAGAGTGGGGGTCATGAAAAATGCCAAAAAACTTTTTGAAGGCTCCCCAAAGCTGCACTTCTTGGCCTGCCCAGGAGGTGGTATTCTCCAGCAAACTGTTCCTGGCAGCTGTAGGAAGACACATATTTAAACTTCTCTGTATATGCCCCTGTCAGGGGCAGGATTGAAACAGTGGCTGCAGTGGTCCCTGTCTGTTGCAGGCTAAAACAGCAGCTCGTAGCTGGGATCCAGTGATACAGATTTGACATTGAAAAGCCATGATCAGTGCTCAGCCATGCCCTCACCCTGTGCATTATTGGGGCATAGGGCTTCCACGTCCCTCTCAGTCTGCAACTGCCAGTCAAGAACCTGTCTCTGAGGCACCTCTCCTCAAGAGTGGGGCATGGGCACTGGCAGCTGCAGTGGAGCAAGTTACTCACAGTTCTTTACCACAGTTTCTCAGTCTTTTTTGTCTTGCTCTTTCTGGTTGCTGTAAAATTTTCCCCTGGCCTCCAGAGTCCCAGAACAGTTGTTTCAGACAGTTCTTGTTTGTACACTAGCTGTTTCTGGAGGAGGAGTGAGTCCTGGACCTCCCTACTTCATTATCTTCCCGGAAAGTTTGATACGGTTTTAATAACCAGAGAAAGAACTCCTGCAACTGAAGAACATAAAGACAAACATCGCAATTAAAAAATGCACAAAGGGCTTGAATAGTCTAAGAAAGATATACAAATGGGCAATAAGCACATGAAAAAATTCTCAACAGCATTAACCATTAGGGAAATGCAAAGCATGACCACAGTGAGATACCACTTCACATCCAATAAAATGGCTAGTATTTTCTTTTAAACTAAAATAACAAGTATTGGTGAAGGTGTGGAGAAATTAGAACCACTGGGTACTGCTAATGGGAAGGTAAAATGGTACAGTCACTGTGGAGGCTCAGCCATCCCTCAAAATGTTAAAAATAGAATAATCATATGAAGTGACAATTCCACTCCTAGGTATCTACCCAAAATAATTGAAATCAGGTACTCAGAGTACTCGGTTGTCATAGCAATTTTCACAATATTTAAAAGGTGGAAACGAGATGAATGGATGAAGAAGATGTGAAATATTTATATATACATACACAAACACACACAAGTATGTATTTATGTATGTATGTATTATGTAATGGAATATTATTCAGCCATGAAAAGAGGTGAAGTTCTGATACATGCTATAACATGGATGAATCTTGAGAACATTATGCTAAGTAAAAGAAACAAGACACAAAAGGACAAATACTGTAAGGGTAGAATTATATGAAATATCTAGAATAGGCAAATTCCTACAGACAGGAAGTAGACTAGATTTTACCAGGAGCTGTGGAGGGGAAATGGGTATTATTGTTTAATAAGTATGGAGTTCCTCTTTTGGGTGATGAAAAAAGTTTTGGTAATGGATGTTGGTGATGGTAGCAGAACATTGTACCTGTAATTAAGGCCACTGAATTGTACACTTAAAAATGGTTAAAATAGCAAATATGATGTTATTTTTATGTAACCATAATTTAAAAAAATAAATAAATGGAAAATAACAAGTGTTGACAATGATGTGGAGAAATTGATACCCTCATGCATTTCTGGTGGGAATATAAAATGGTGCAGCCACTGTGGAAAACAGTTTGGCAGTTCCTCAAACAGTTACATGTAGTGTTACCATATGATCCAGTAATTCCAATCTTGGGTATATTTACAAGAGAATTAAAAACAGATGTTCTAGCAAAAACTTGTCACAAATATCCATGGCAGCATTAGTCACCATATCCAGGAGTTGGAAATAACTCAAGTGCCCACTGACAGTTGAATGAAGTAACAAAACGTGGTGTGTGTGTGTGTGTGTGTGTGTGTGTACATACACACACACAATGAAATTTCATTCAGCCATAAAAATGAATGAAGTAGGGAAACATGCTACAACATGATGAACCTTGAAAATGTTATGCTAAATGAAAGGTGCCAGACACAAAAGGCAATTCCATTTATATGTAATATCCAGAATAAACAAATCCATAGAGACAGAAAGTAGATTATTGTTTGCCAGGGAATGGAGGGAGGGGGGAATTTGGAGCAAGTGCTAATGATTACTGGGTTTCTTTTGGTGGTGATGAAAATGTTCTGGAATTAGATAGTGGTAATGTGTGCATATCTTAGTGAATATACTAAAAGCTACTTTTAAAGGGTGAATTCTATGTTATGTGAATTTTATCTCATAAACACAGGCAATGAGTCTCATTTTAAGCCTGGAGATTTTTTTTAATATTTAAATTTGTAGCATTTTCCTCTCCTATTTTCAGCAGCATGCATACCATGCAGGGCCACCTTGTAATATGCAGTTTCTTGACTTAAATATCACACAGCCAAGGGAGTGAATGGGGAGTAAAATCTACCACATACTGTGCTCTAAATTGTGTGCCCTAGCTCAGTGCTTCCTCCGACTGGAGCAAGTAGCACCAATTTACCATTTTTGTAATTCAGCAATCCAGAGGGAATGTCTTATGCCAATTTGTCTTCTTGGAGAGGGCAACTTTTGGTACTTTATATAAACATTTTATATGATGTGGTGGAGTTCCTAGTGCAATGGGACATAGCTTTCCCAACCTTGGAATTTGGACCAGCTCACAGCATTTTACTGTAGCTGCATCTAATAACCAATTATAAAATACCTCCCCCCTCCCCACGCCAAATTCCTCAAAGATATATTGACTCTAAAATCACTCCCTGGTATAATTTATTTATCAAAATTCTTTAGTTACAAGCAACAGAAACTGAGTCTGGATAACTTAAGCAAAAATTGGAATTTTGAGGATAATGGAGTTGCTCAACACCAAATGCAGTGCTAAACAACGAAGCCTCAAGGAGGTGAGGAAGCAGGTATTTGGGTAGCATGACCTTATGGATCCACCTCAATCTCTGTGATCTCCACTCAGGTTTAAAAATTCAAGGACGGAAAATCTGATTATTCCACTAAGAAGGATGGGATCTCTTATCAAAACAAAAGTCAGTGAACAAATGCTGGACAAACCAAAAAGTAGCTACTTAAGTAAAAAGAGAGGTGTCAACAACCAAGTGGGGATGTTGAATAAGCCTTTGGCTGTATAAATCTGGATCTCTATGAAGAGATCTAGACTGGGGATATATATTTAAGAGTCATAAAGATAATGGAAATAATGAACATGGTTGAGATTTCCCAAGAAGAGAGTATTAGAGTCAGAGGCCATGCACTCTTCCAGTTGCATTACTCAAAAACAGGAGTACTTACTGGAGTAATTTATAACTGGGGGATTACTCCCCTTCTTTGAGGAAATAATATTCCTAGAGTCTGGGTAAAGGGTCCAAGGTTTGGGAATAAATTACTGCTGGGATCATTACATATCATAGGAATGAAGTTCTTATGTGGACATTTTAATGGAGTGTGACTTTTCTCTTTAATAAATAAATAAAACTTTAATAAATGCCATCTTATTTTTTCTCTAACATTTATTATTAATATCATACCTGGCCCTGTGCTAAAGGTTTTATTTATGTCATCTTATTTAATCCTCATAACAATTTAATGAGGGTAGGTACTGTTATCGTCCATATTTAGCAGATGGGTAACTGGAGTCTCAGAGAGTTTACGTTAATCCAATCAAGGTTATATTGCTAGAAAGTAGTGGAAATGGGAGCTAAGTAAGGTATATCTGAGTTCAAAGACATTTCTACTCCGTATAATATGATACAGTAATACAAATATTTATTTGCTATAGTTCAGAATTATTGAGCCCTTACTATGTACTATATACTGTGTTGAGGAAAGTGCTACTATCATCTCTAACAAATGAGGAATCTGAGGCTTAGAGATGTTAACTGGCTTTTCCATGGTTGCCACACGATCAGTCAGGTCTTGAACACAAATGTGTTTGATTCCAAAGCCCATGTATTTCACCAATACACTGTTTTTCCTCAATCAAAAATAACCAGATGTTAGCAAAGTGTCTCTCCCCTGGCTGCATGTTAGAATCACCTTGGGAGTGTGTTTTTTTTTTTTTAATCATCAAAGATTCTGATTTAAAGTATCCTGAATGTGGACCAGGTATTGAATTTTTTAAGCTTCCATTCATTCATTCAACAAATATTTAATGAATATCTACTCTGTGCCAACCTTTTCCTAGGCCTTTACATTCTAGCAAGGTGTATTAGTTAGCTATTGCCACAGTGATACGCAACAACCACCACAAAATCTCAGAAGCATAACAACTTAAGCACATAGAGTTAGTACATAATAAGAATTTACTCTCACAAGTCTGGAGCTAGGGCTGCTCTGTTGAGGCAGGGCTCTATTGGCTGCTTTGTTTCAGGCTGGAGTGGCTTTAATTTACTTGCTGCAGTGTAAGTGGCTTTAATTTACTTGTTTGGTAAATTGGGATGGCTCTGCTTCATGTATTTCTCAACCTCCTTGGACCAGCTGAGGCTTATTTCTCTCATGGCTCTTTTCATGCCAATGACACAATCACAAGCAGGGCCATGTCCAGCTGCACAAGCCATTTCAAGCCCCTGCTTGAGTCACATCTGTGTACACTTCATTAGCTAAAGCAAGTTTCATGACTGAGCTCAGAGACAAGGTATGGTAAAATAAGCTCCACTTTTTTTTATGAAACTGCTAAGTATGTGGAAAAGGCTGAGAACTGGGGCCAATAATTCAATTTCCCACATGTGGTAAAGGCAGACAATAAATGATAAACATAATGCAGGCATACCTCAGAGATATTGCAGGTTCAGTACCAGACCACCACAATAAAGCAGATATTGCAATAAAGCAAGTCACATGAATTTTTTGGTTTCCCAGTGCATATAAAAGTTATGTTTGCATGATACTTTAGTCTGTTGGCTGTGCAATAAAATGTACATACCTTAATTTTAAAATACTTTATTGCTTAAAAATGCTAACTATCATCTGAGTCTTCAGAAAGTCCTAATTGTTTTGCTGGTGGAGGGTCTTGCCTTGATGTTGATGGCTGTTGAATGATCAAAGTGGTGGATCCTGAAGGTTGGGGTGGCTGTGGAAATTTCTTAAAATAAGCCCACAATGAAGTTTGCCACTTCAGTTGACTCTTCCTGTCACGGAAGATTTCTCTGTAGCATATGATGCTGTTTGATAGCATTTTACCCTCAACAGAAACTCTTTCAAAATTGCAGTCCAAGAAAATTGTATTAAATAAAAAAAATCAAAAAATTAATAGATGCTGTAATTTTAAAATAAAAAAATTGGAGCTCATCCTCTCAAAGCCTGCTACAACTTTTCCCCAAAAAAAGTCTGTTTCATCTACATTGGAAATCTGTTTAGTATAGCCACCTTCATCTTACCTACGTCTTGTTGATAACTTGCTGCAACATTTACATCAGCACTTGCTACTTCACCTTGCACTTCTGTGTTACGGAAACAGTTTCTTTCCTTAAGCCTCATGCTAGCTTCCAACAGTCCTTCTGCAGCTTCTTCACCTCACTCAGCCTTCATAGAATTGAAGAGAGTTAGGGCCTCACTCTGAATTAGGCTTCAGCTTAAGGAAAAGTGGCTGATTTAATCTTCTATCCAGACCACTAAAACTTTTCTCCATCTCAGCAATAAGGCTGTTTTGCTCTCTTAACATTCATGTGTTCAATGGAGTAGCACTTTTAATTTTCTACAAGAACTTTTCCTTGGCATTCACAACTTGGCCAACTGGCACAGGAGACCTAATTTTTAGCCTTTTTTCACTGTTGACATGCCTTCCTCACTAAGTTTAATCATTTCTAACTTTTGATTTAAAGTGAGAGATGTGTGACATTCACTTGAACACTTAGAGGCCATTGTAGGATTATTAATTGACCTAGTTTCATTATCATTGTGTCTCAGAGAATAGGGTAGCCTGAGGAGAGGGAGAGAGATGGAGGAACAGCCAGTTGGTGGAGCAGTGAGAAAGCACACATTTATCGATTAAGTTTGCCAACTTACATGGGCACCATTTGTGGCATCCCAAAACAATTACAGTAGTAATATCAAAGATCACTGATCACAGATCACTAGAACTGATATAATAATGAAAAAGTTTGAAATATTGCGAGAAGAAACAATATGTGACACAGAGACAGGAAGTGAGCACATGCTGTTGGAAAAATGGCACCTATAGACTCGCTATACACAAGATTGCCACAAACCTTCAATTTGTAAAAAGCGCAGTATCTGCAAGGTGCAATAAAGCAACATGCAATAAAATGAGGTATGCCTATATGAAGTAAATCATCAAGTATGTTAGAAGGTGATAAGTAGTATTGCAAAAAAGGAGTTCTGGAGGGTAAGTGAGGGTGATTCTAATGTGCAGCTAGGACTGGGGACCACTGACTTTAGAATGTTTAAGCTAGAAATAAACCTGGTCTAACATTCCCTCAGCCAATTAAAAAATAGTAAAAAAAAGACCCAGAAAGGGGTAGAATCTTGCTCAAAAGGTCGGTAGGTATATAGATATAGAAATGGAGCTAGGACATGGATCTTCTGACTCTCTAGACAGTTTCTTTTATATCATGTTATTCCAGTCTATGGTCTTCAACTTCTCCCTGTACCAATGACACCAAAATGTATTGTGGAAGGACGAAGTCATTCTTACTTATTTTGACCCCATGCTTTAGAAGTATACTACCCAAATCCTTTGCTTCCCTTCATAAGCCAATTCAGAGCCCAAATACATTTCCTGTATTTGTACCCCTCAAAAGTTCATAGACATTCTATTCTCTTTTAACTTTTTTTTCTCTTCAACCTTTGGTCTTCATGTGATTCCCCCGTCTCACCCCCAGCAATCTTCTTGGTCATTGGTCCTTCTCTCTTCCCAAACTATGTGCTTCCTTAGGTGAAGAGCTTTTATTTTGTTTTTTTATTAAGATTTATTCACATACCATACAGTCATCCAAAGTATATAGTCCATTGATCACATTACCATCATATAGTTGTTCATTCATCACCCCAATCAATTTTTTTAACATTTTCCTTGTACCAGAAAAAGTGAAAGCAAGAATTCAAAAAACAAGAGTAAAAACAGAACACTCAAATTGTCCCCCCCATTCTTCCTTTAGTGTTTTTTTGTTGCCCCATTTTTCTGCTCATCCATCCATACACTAGATAAAGGGGAGTGTGATCCACATGGCTTTTCCAATCACATGGTTACCCCTCATAAGCTACATTATTATACAGTCATCTTCAAGATTCAAGGGTTCTGGGTTGTAGTTTGATAGTTTCATGTATTTACTGCTAGCTATTCCAATTCATTAGAACCTAAAAAGGGTTGTCTATATTGTGCTTAAGAGTGCCCACCAGAGTGACCTCTCAGCTCCTGTTGGAATCTCTCAGCCACTGAAGCTTATTTCGTTTCCTTTCACATTCCCCTTTTGGTCAAGAAGATGTTCTCAAAACCATGATGTTGGGTCCAGATTCATCCTCGGGAGTCATATCCTGCGTTTCCAGGGAGATTTATACCCCTGGAAGTCAGATCCCACATAGTGGGGAGGGCAGTGAGTTCACCTGCCAAGTTGGCTTAGCTAGAGAGAGAGGGCCACATCTGAGCAACAGAGAGGCATTCAGGAGGAGGCTCTTAGGCACAATTATAGGGAGGCCTAGCCTCTCCTTTGCAGCAACAGTCTTCCCAAGGGCAAGTCCTGTGGTAGAGGGCTCAGCCCATCAAACCACCAGTCCACTATGTCTGTGAGCACATTTGCAAAGCTGTGCTTTCTTGGTCTGTCTAGCACATTGCATCCTTCAGAAAACTGTTCCCTGCAGCCCTGAGGAGTCCCCATGTCTTTAAAACTCCACTGCCTCTGCTCCATTCAGGGCAGTGTGGAAACAGTGTCTACAGCAGCTGTCCTGTCGAGGGTGGACTGAAACAGCAGGTCAGAGACAAGACCCAGAAATCCAAATTCCCAAATCAAAAGCCACAGTCAGTGCATAGCCATGACCCCATCTCCATTCTTGAGGAAGAGGAATTCCACGTCCCTTTCCAACTGCAGCAGCCAGGCACGCATCAGACTCTGAAGTGGCCTGCCTCAAGAGTGGGAGATGGGTGGAAGCAGCCACCATGGAGTGAGCTATTCTTAGTCCTTTACTTCAATTTCCCAGTCTCTTAATCCTGCTCCACATATGCTATACAGAGCTCCCCTGGCCTCCAGAGCCCATAACAGTTGTTTCAGACTGTTCCTGCCTGTCCAGTAGCTGTTTTGGAGGATGTGTGGGTCCTGGACTTACCTAGTCCGCCATCTTCCCTGGAAGTTCCTCCCTATACTGACTTTTATATTTACTTTATTGGTGCTCTTTTTTTCTTCATGTGGATTCGAGTTACTGACTGGTGTCATTACATTTCAGCCTGAAGGAATCCCTTTAATATTTCTTATAGGGCAAGTCTGCTAGCAATGAATTTCTCTATTTTTTTTACCTTCAAATTCCTTAAATTATACTTCATTTTTGTTTTTTTTTTTAGATACAGAATTCTTTTTTTTACTTCCATATGATTTATTTATTATGCAATTTTATTGAGATATATTCACATACCAGATAATCATCCAAAGTATACAATCAGTGGTTCATGGTATCAGGATAGAGTTGTGCATTCATTGCCAGAATCAACTTCTTAACATATTCATTACTCCCCCCAAAATAAAAATAAGAATAAAAATAAAAATACAAAAGAACACCCCAAACAACCCATACCCCTTATCACCGCCCTATTTTTTATTTGTTTTTTGTCTTTATTTTCTTACTCATCTGTCCATACGCTGGATAAAGGGGGTATCCATCACAAGGTTTTCACAATCACACAGTCACACTATAAAAGCTATGTAGTTATACAATCATCTTCAAGAATAAAGGCTACTGGGTTGCAGTTCAACAGTTTCAGGTATTTCCTTCTAGCTATTCTAATACACTAAAAACTAAAAAGGGATATCTGTATAATATATAAGAGTTACCTCCAGAATGACTACTTGACTCCAAATTTGAAATCTCTCAGCCACTGAAACCTTATTTTGTTTCATTTCTCTTCCCCCTTTTGGTCAGGAAGGCTTTCTCAATCCTATAATGCTGGGTCCAGGCTAATCCCTGGGAGTCATATCCCTCGTTGGCAGGGAGATTTACACCCCTGGGCATCATGTCCCACGTAGGGGGAGGGCATTGAGTTTAACTGCCAAGTTTGCTTAGAGAGAGAGGCCACATCTGAGCAACAAAAGAGGTTCTCTGGGGTAACTCTTAGGCATAATTATAAGTAGGAATCACTCTTGCTTTTAAAGATGCAAAAGTAGTAAAAAGCTATAAGAATGCCATGTTGTGTGTGCATGTGTTCTTATGTATTTCTATCTATATACCTACATGTGTAAGTATTGGAATTCAGCAATGCCTAATTCTTTCCCTTTAATAAGTTAGGCTCAACTTCCCAAATCAAAAGCCACAGTCAGTGCATAGCCATGACCCCATCCCCATTCTTGAGGAAGAGGAATTCCACATCCCTTTCCAACTGCAGCAGCCAGGCACGCATCAGACTCTGAAGTGGCCTGCCTCAAGAGTGGGAGATGGGTGGAAGCAGCCACCATGGAGTGAGCTATTCATAGTCCTTTACTTCAGTTTCCCAGTCTCTTAATCCTGCTCTACAGATGCTATACAGAGCTCCCCTGGCCTCCAGAGCCTATAACAGTTGTTTTATTATTAAGTAGCCTTAATAATAGGCTAATGTTCAATGGAAAGCAAAATACCAGAAAACACTCACTTCAAATAATAGGTACACTTTTAAGTTCATACCTAAAGTTTTCCTTATTGACCATATAAATTAAAATGTTCACACTCTAAATATGTGTGTGTGGTAAGTTCTTATGTTTTATTTTATCTTATACATTAGCTGTAAAATACTTTTGTGTGTAAGTAAGAATGGGTATTAGTGATGTGTCTTACTTTCTTCCTTGTTTTTCTGTTTAGGGAACAGCATGAATGGTTCTATAGCAGTGTGACTAAATTTCTGTGTTTCATGTTTTGATGTGAAGATGTATTTTTGCTGTTCTTAACCCTCGCTTTTTTCCTCCCACAGCTGCTTCAAGTTCTGTAGCTTCATTTTCACAGAAGGAGCTTGCAGGTAGTTGTCTTTTCTGTTTTATCCCCTTTTTCTGTTTTGGGAATAGTGTTTCCCATGCACTCAACTGCTCATCCCTACTCCAACCGCACTTCCTCCCCCATGTCCATTGGGCGAAAAATCATTGATTTTTTTTGGCAGTATCTATGAAACCCAAAACTGTCACTTAAAAATAAGACTCCGTATCACCATCAGGGTATTTGAATGCTAGGTGGACTGATGATGGTGGTGGTCAAGCCTCCAGATGTGGAGAACTTCATGATCATAATAATGGCAAGTCTGCTTCTGGAATGATCTAGTGGGCCAAATCAGACCAGTGACCTCTTTTGTAAATTAAGTTTTACAGGAATACAGCCAAGCTTACTCACTTACATATTGGTTATGACTGCTCTTGTGCTACAGTGGCAGAGTTGAGTAATTGCAACAAATGGTTTGCAAACTGTAAACTATTTACAAACTTTTACAGAAAAAGTTTGCTGACCCTGCTCTAGATCAGCATTTTCCAAACTGAATTCTATAGAAACTATTTTCTAGTCATTTAAGACTAGAAAATATTGGATTAACCAAAGTTGATTGGCTTATTTTGCTGTAGAACATAGCTGAGCCTTTCATATGCTAATACACATTGAGAAACTCTCAAAAGGTATAGAGTGTGCTTTCCCCTAACTTATTTAACCACAGAACAAATTTCTCACTGTTCTCCTCTTAATTTCTTGCAGAATAGAGTACACTATTTGGGGCCACGAACACTTACTTGGAAAATGTTGGCTTAGACATTCACTTAATGAGTTTTAAATTGATGACAGACTCCTTGTATTATTTTTTCTGATTGCAGAAGGTTTTTTCACCTAGTATCATGTTTAAACACATAGATAGTTCATGGCTTCAGACAAACCTGAGTCTAAATAAAGGCTGTGCCACATACTAGTTGTCAAATCATGAGAAATAACCTAATGATGTAAGCAGGACTGACTACATATTTTACAAGATGCTGTGCAAAATGAAAATCTGAGAACCTTTGTTTGCAGATTATTAAGAATTTCAAGACAGCCACAGCAGAGCATTAAACCAAGCATGGAGCCATTCTGAGCATGGGTATCTATGTGACTGCACAGATCGCACACACATGAAAGTGGCCCTGGTTTTAAGTTTCAGTTTGCTCAATTACAAATGGGGATAATATCTACTTCATGTATGTGTTGTGAGAATTAAGTCAGATAATGTATGCAAAGGACTTAGTATAGTATCTGGCATAGAATTGGCAGTAATGGATATCTTGCTTTTAATTCAGAAATATTTGTATTCGTATTCAGTAAATATATATTGAGTGTCTACTATATGCCAGGCACCGTGCTGGGTAGTCAGGTTACTACGGTGAAGAAGGCAGATGATATCCCTGTCTTCATGCAGACTATAGTTTATTGGGAAAAACAGACAATGAACAGATAAGCAAACAAACAAAACAGTTATAAGTTGTGGTAAGTGCTCTGAAGGGAAAAATAGGATGGGGAATAGTAGGGTCTGTTTTAAATTGGGTGGTCAGGCAAGTGCTCTTCCAAGAAGTAATGTTTAAGTTGAGATCTGAAGGATGACAATGCGCTATCAGTGGAACAATAAGAGGAAGAATGTTCTAGTCAGAAAGGATAGCTTGTACAAAGGCTCTGTAGTGGGAAAGAACATGGGATTTTTGAAAAGCTAAAAGTAGGCCAGTATGACTTTTAGAGTAGGGAGTGAAGAGGAAAGTAAATGAAATGAGGCTGGTGAGATAGGTAGAGTCCAGGTCATTTAACACCTTGTAGGATAAGGTAAGGATTTTGGGTTTTATACTAAGTGCAATGGAAAGCTGTTAAGGAAATTTGGGCAGAGCATTGATACGAGCCAATTGATAAGTATTTTTTAACTTTTATTTTGAAAAACTTTCAATCTTACAGGAGTTTCAAAAATAATACAAACCCCATGCAGAGAACTCCAACATACCTCTGCTCCCTACCCCCAGATACCAGATCCACCAATTTTAACATATTGCTACATTGGTCATATCACTCTCTCTACCCAACTATCTAGCAATACATCTATCTTACTATCCATCTATTATCTATCTATCTATCTGTATCTATCACTCTGTCAATCCATTTTCTGAACACTTGAGTGTAGTTTGTGTGCATCATTCTCATTGAACACTTAATGCTGCTGTGTATATTTCCTAAAGAACAAGAATATTCATTTATGTAACCACCTTAAGTGCAGTTATCAAGTTCAAGATACAAAGTTTACAGTCTTTTCTAATTTTTTCATATGTCTGAATATTGTTCTTTTGAGCCTTTTCTCAACTCCGTTGTTAGATCCCGTCCAGGATCCCGTATTGCATTTTCTTGTCATCATCTCTTAGTTGTTCTGTCTTTTTTTTTTAATTGTGGGAACATATATACAACATAAACTGTCCCAACTCAACCACTCCCAAGCATACCGTTCAGCGGAATTAATCACTTCACAATTTTTGCATTACCCTTACTACCGTCCACTACTAGAACTTTCCCAACTCTCCAAACAGAAACCCTACATCCATTATGCATTAAATTCCTATTCGCCCGTCCCCAGCCCCTGGCAACCTGTACTCTAATTTCTGTCTCTGTGAACTTGCGTATTCTCTGATATTTACTTTGTACTTACATTGGGCTTAAATTTAACATCCTAAATTTATAATAGTCTCATTTACTTTGATGCCAACTTAACTTCAATAGTATACACAGACTATGTTCCTATACCCATCCATCCCCCCACCTTTATATAGTACTTGCAACAAATTACATGTCTATGAGCCCAAAGCCACTGATTTATCATTACATTTTATGCGTTTGCCTTTTAGATTCTGTAGGAAGTAAAAAGTGGAGATAAAAACCAAAAATACAAGAGTACTGGCATTTATATTTACCCATGTTGTTACCCTCACTGGAATCTTTATTTCTTCTTTTTTTTAAAATTTTATTTTGAAATAAATTCAAAGTTACAGGGACAGTTGCAAAAACAATACAAACCCCATACACAGCATACCCTGACCCCCCTCCCCCAATACCCCAATCCATCAACTTTAACATGCTGTCACACCGCCATTTCTTTCTTTCCCTCCCTCTCTCCTTCCCTCCCTCCACCCCTATCATCCATCATCTATTGCTCTGTCCTCTGAACGTATGAGAGCAAGCTGCACATATCTTTGAACAAACAATATAATTCACATATACCTTTCCCATGGACAAGAACATTCTTTTATGCAATCCCATTAAGTGCAGCTAAGGAGTTCAAGAAATTTAACATTGATACAAAGCTTACATTCTATATTTCCTTTTTTTTTCTTATGTCCCAATGTCCCAACTGTGTCCCTTTGAGCATTCTGTCCTCCATCCTCAGATCCCATCCAGGATCATCCTTGGCATTCAATTGTCATCTATTTAGACTGTCTTTTTTTTTCCAGTTGTGGAAACATATATTCAGCATAAATCTTCCCATTCCAACCCCTTCCTAGCATTCAATTAGTGGGATTAATCACATTTAGAATGTTGTAATGCTATCACCTTCCTATCATCCATTACTAGGAATTTCCCTTCACCTCAAACAGCAACCCTACATTCATTTCTTAACTCCCCATTTCCCCTTCGCCCAATTCTCGTAATCCATACTCTACTTTTCATCTCTATGGTCATATTCTCTGATACTTCCTTTGTGTTTACTGTGGGGCTTAAATTTAACCTTTTAAATCCATAATAATCTTGGTTTTCTTTGATACCAATTTAACTTCAGTAAGACCCATAAACTATCTTCCTCTACTCCTCCATTCCCCCGCCTTTGTATAGTTCTTGTCAAAAATTACATATTTTACATTGAGTCCAGAACCACTGATTTGTCATTAAAGTTTATGTATTTTATATCCTGTAGGAAGTAAACAGTGGAGTTACAAATCAAAAATTATTGACTTCTATTTGTATTCCATTGTGGTTCGAGATTGTGCTTTGAATATATTCAATTGTTTTTTTTTTTATTAATTTGTTGAGGCTTGTTTTATATCCCAGCTTATGGTCTATTCTGGAGAAAGATCCGTGATCACTAGAGAAAAATGTGCGTCCTGGTGATTTGAGATGTAAGGTTCTATATATGTTTGTTAAAATTCTCTTTATCTCTTTTTCCTTTCTTTGTTTCTCTGTCGATAGGGCTCCCTTTAGTATCTGAAGTAGGGCAGGTCTTTTATTGGCAAAATCTCTCAGCATTTGTTTGTCTGTGAAGAATTTAAGCTCTCCCTCAAATTTGAAGGAGAGTTTTGCTGGATAAAGTATTCTTGGTTGGAAATTTTTCTCTCTCAGAATTTTAAATATGTCATGCCACTGCCTTCTCACCTCCATGGTGGCCACTGAGTAGTCACTACTGAGTCTTATGTTGTTTCCTTTGTATGTGGTGAATTGTTTTTCTCTTGCTGCTTTCAGAACTTGCTCCTTCTCTTCAGTATTTGAGGGTCTGATCAGAATATGTCTTGGAGTGGGTTTATTAGGATTTATTCTATTTGGAGTTCGCTGGGCATTTATGCTTTGTGTATTTGTATTTTGTAGAAGGTTGGGGAAGTTTTCTCCAACAATTTCTTTGAATACTCTTTCTAGACCTTTACCCTTCTCTTCCCGTTCTGGGACACCCATGAGTCTTATATTTGGACGTTTTATTTTATCTATCATATCCCTGAGATCCATTTTGATTTTTTCTATTTTTTCTCCATTCTTTCTTTTGTCCTTTCATTTTCTGTTCTGTGGTCTTCTAGGACGCTGAGTTGTTGTTAAACTTCCTCTAATGTTGTATTATGAGTATCCAGAGTCTTTTTAGTTTGGCCAACAGTTTCTTTTATTTCCATAAGATCTTCTATTTTTTTATTTACTTTTGCAATTTCTTCTTTATGCTCTTCCAGGGTCTTCTTTATGTCCTTTATATCCTGTGCCGTGTTCTTCTTCATGTCCTTTATATCCTGTGCCATGCTCTCATTCTTTGACTGTAGTCCTTTGATTAATTGCACCAAGTACTGTGTCTCCTCTGATCATTTGATTTAGGTGTTTGGGATTGGGTTCTCCATATCGTCTGGTTTTAGCAAATGCTTTAAGATTTTCTGTTGTTTTTGGCCTCTTGGCATTTGCTTTGCTTGATAGCTGTGATCTTCCAGGACCTCTGCTGAAGGAAGGCTGTGCTATGTCACAAATGCACGCCTTCCCTCAAGGGAAGCCCTGGGCTGCTGGGCCATGCAGGGGCACTCCCAGCCTGATGCAAAAATGGCTGAATGGGGCATCTCACCCCCACCCCCCACCGCTTTTGCACAGCTCTGCCTTTCCAGCTCCGGGACAACTAGCTGTGGTTGCACCCAAGGCCACTGTCGATATTGTGGCATGTGTGCAGTGCCATGGGATACACTCCCCATCAGACTGGGTTTCTTGGTGCGGCTCTGGGCTGTGGGTACAGTCCTGGGCAGGAGTGTCGCCAGCACGCCAGGAAGCCAGCTGCAAGGGATGCGGTTTCTTTCTCCTTTTGGCTCTCCCCTCTGTCTCTCTGGCCCAGCGACAATCAGCAGTGGGTGTGGGGAGGGCTATCCTCCACGCCAGACACCTAGGCGTTGGCTGCAGTCCGCTTGTGCCGGTTTGAGTGTATTGTGTCCCCCAAATGCCATTATCTTTGTGGTTTTGTGTGGGGCAGGCGTTTTGGTGATGGTTGGATTTGCTTGGAATGCGCCCCACCCAGCTGTGGGCAATGATTCTGATGAGATGTTCTCATGGAGGTGTGGCCCCGCCCATTCAGGGTGGGCCTTGATCGGTGGAGCTATATAAATGAGCTGACTCAAAGAGGAAAGAGAGTGCAGCTGGGAGTGATGTTTTGAAGAGGAGCAAGCTTGCTAGAGAGGAACGTCCTGGGAGAAAGCCGTTTTGAGGCCGGAGCTTTGGAGCAGATGCCAGCTGCCTTCCTAGCTAACAGAGGTTTTCCGGAGGCCATTGGCCATCCTCCGGTGAGGGTACCCGATTGCTGATGTGTTGCCTTGGACGCTTTGTGGCCTTAAGACTGTAACTGTGTAGCAAAATAAATCCCCGTTTTATAAAAGCCAATCCATCTCTGGTGTTTTGCATTCTGCAGCATTAGCAAACTAAGACAGATTTTGGTACCAGAGAAGTGGGGTGCTTTTGCTGCTGAGTTTGCAAATACCAAACATGTTGGAACGGCTTTTTAAATGGATAAGGGGGAATTTCTGGAAGAGTTGTGAGGAGCTTGATAGAAAAGGCCAAAACTGCTTTAAAGAGACTGTTTGTGGAAATATGGACTCTAAAGATACTTCTGATGAGGACTTGAACAGAAATGATGAATGTGTTGTAAACTGGAAGAAAGGCGATCCTTGTTTTAAAGTGGCAGAGAATTTGGCAAAATTGAGTCCTGGTGTCAGATGGAAGGAAGAATCTGGAAGCAACAACTTGGAATACTTAGCTGAGGAGATCTCCAGACTACGTGTGGAGGACATATCCTGGCTTCTCCTTGCAGCTTATAGTAAAATGCGAGCAGAGAGAGATAAACTTAGAACTGAACTCTTGGGTTCAAAGAAACCAGAAGTTGATGGCTTGGAAAATTACGGGCTTCCAGTGGGTAGAATCCCAGAAGCTACAGCCCAACCTGAGGACAAGCCAAGATTGGATAAGGAGTTAAGCAGAAAGGATTTGTGGAAACTCCTATTGTCTGATGGCTTTGACCCCTGCATGCTTCATGCAAAGCCAACAGAATTTTTGCGAGATCTTTATAGACAGAGCCATTGCGGGTCTGGACTGGAGGAGACAGACAAGGAAAAAATTAAAGGAAAAATCTCTTCAAAGACAGAGCCATGGAGGTTGAGGTCTGGAGTCAAGAGGTTTAGGGCTGGGAGAGCGGAGCAGCCCACATGCATGGAAAGGGTGAGTTTGCCCTGGAGGTCGAGGGCGGGCTTTCCGCCTCGATGCTCTGGAAGAGTTTTGCCACCTCAGGTCCCAAAGAGGGTGGAGCACATTCCCAGGGAATTGGGGAGAGCCTGGCTGCCATCACACTGTTCTGAAGGGGTTGAGCGTGTGCCCCGGAGATGGAAGGGAATCCAGGAGCTGCCCCGATGTTTGAGGAGGGTGGGGCCGAGAAGGTGGTCTCCCCAATGTGTGGATATGTTGGAGCACTCACCTAAGCATTTGGAGAGGAAACAGCTGCCAAAAAGGCCCTTGGGAAGGGTTAGGCTCCTGCTCTCTCAAGCCCCAAGGATGCAACATTCTTCTGTAAATGACTCTCGGACTTTGAAATCTAATGGACTTTGTCCTGTGGGTTTTAGGAACTGTTTTGCTCCTGTTAACCCTGTTTTCCTTACTGTTTCTCCTTATGGCAATGGAAATGTTTATCCTATGAATGTCCCTCCTTTGTATATTGGAAGCACATAACTTGTTCTAGGTTCACAGATCCACAGCTAGAGGGGAATAATGCCTTAGAACTGACCAAGCCTAAACTGATTTTGATGGGATTTTGTACTTAACTTTTGTTACTGAAATGATTTAAGTTTTTGTGATATTGTGATGGAATGAATATATTTTGTATTTGGAAAGATAATGTCATTTTGGGATTCAGGGGGTGGAATGTGCCGGTTTGAGTGTATTGTGTCCCCCAAATGCCATTATCTTTGTGGTTTTGTGTGGGGCAGGCGTTTTGGTGATGGTTGGATTTGCTTGGAATGCGCCCCACCCAGCTGTGGGCAATGATTCTGATGAGATGTTCTCATGGAGGTGTGGCCCCGCCCATTCAGGGTGGGCCTTGATCGGTGGAGCTATATAAATGAGCTGACTCAAAGAGGAAAGAGAGTGCAGCTGGGAGTGATGTTTTGAAGAGGAGCAAGCTTGCTAGAGAGGAACGTCCTGGGAGAAAGCCGTTTTGAGGCCGGAGCTTTGGAGCAGATGCCAGCTGCCTTCCTAGCTAACAGAGGTTTTCCGGAGGCCATTGGCCATCCTCCGGTGAGGGTACCTGATTGCTGATGTGTTGCCTTGGACGCTTTGTGGCCTTAAGACTGTAACTGTGTAGCAAAATAAATCCCCGTTTTATAAAAGCCAATCCATCTCTGGTGTTTTGCATTCTGCAGCATTAGCAAACTAAGACACTGCTCCTACAGTGCTTCACTGTGCAGTTCTCACTGCCGTATCTGTAGTTGCTCCCGTGTTTTTTTGTTTTTTTTTTAAGAACTAGTCCATCTCCAAACGCCAACCTGCAGTTTCCCCACACTGCAGCATAGCTGCGGGACTATCAGCCAGCTTACTCACTCGTTTCAGAATGCAGACTCCCGGTTTCACCAAGTGCATGGTCCCTTTGGTTTTAGCAGAACTTGTCCAGCTGGTGTATCACTGGAAGTGGTGTTCTGGGTCACTTTCTGGTTTTTATCTAGTATTTTTCATGGAGGTGTTTTTTTGCCCTGTCTCATCCAGCCGCCATCTTAGATTCTCCTCTTTATTTCTTCTTGTAGCTTCAATCTATTGTCCAGTGTCCTTTCTTTTCAACCTGCAGAATTCTTTCCAGCATCTCTTGTAGAGTTGGTCTTGTGGTGATGAACTCCCTCAGCTTTTGTTTATCTGGGAATGTGTTAATCTCTCCCTGATTTTTGAAGGACATGTTTGCTGGATATAGAATTCTTGGTTGGCAATTTTTTCCTTCCAGCACTTTAAGTATATTATCTCACTGCATTCTTTCCTCCATGGTTTCCAGTGAGAAATCACCACTTAATCTTGAAGCTCCCTTGGATGTCACATATTGCTTCTCCCTTGTGGCTTTCAGAATTTTCTCTTCATCTTTGGCATTCAATAGTTTGTTTATAATATGTAGTTGGTGGGTCCATTTGGGTTTATCCTCTTTGGAGTTCATTGAACATGTTGGAGATATATACTCTTGTCTTTCATTAAATTTAGGAAGTTTTCAGCCATTATATCTTTGAATATTCTCCCTTCCCCTTTCTCTCTTTCTTCTCCTTCTGGGACTCCCACATTGAGTATATTGGTATGCTTTTTGGTGTCTCATAGTTTCCTTAGGCTCTGTTCACTTTTTTTTCTGTTCACTTTTCTACATCCTTTATTCCTCCTGCTTCTTGTGCTGGATGATTTCAATTGTCTTATCTCCAAGTTCACTGTTTCTTTTTTTTGCCAGATCCAATCTACTGTTGAACCCCTCTAGGGAATTTTTAATTTTTGTTACTGTGGTCTTCAGCAATGTTTGTTTCCTTTTCCTAATTTCCACATCTCTGTTGACAGTCTCTTTATGTTCTTCTGTTGTTTCCCTGATCCACTTTAGTTCTTTGCCCATGTTTTCCTTTAGCTCTTTGAGCATACTTTAGTACCATTTTTAAAAAGTTTTTGTCTGGTATGTCCCAGGTCCAGTGTTCCACACTGATGGTTTCAAATTCTATTTTAATCTTCTCCTTTGTTTGAGCCATCTTTTCCTGTTTCTTATTATGTTTTATAATCTTTTGTTGATACCTGGACCTTTTGATATTTTAATGTGTTATTGCTGGAATTTAGACTCTGAGGCATCTGTTCCTTAAGATTATATCCAGCTAGTGTTATGACAGAGCTTTCCTTGAATGCAAAGAGCTAACAAAAAAAAAGAAAAATGAAGGAAAAAAGAAAACAATTTCTGTAGTCTCACAGATTGACCTGTGCTAGAACTCTCCTTCAGAGATTATCCATGCAATGAGTTTAGAGAATCGCTTGAGGCCAAGGCATAGGGGCCTCCCTGATCTTTTTTTAAAAAAATCTTCATTTTATTGAGATATATTCACATACCACGCAGTCATACAAAACAAATCGTACATTTGATTGTTCACAGTACCATTAGAAGTTGTACATTCATCACCTAAATCAATCCCTGACACCTTCATTAGCACACAGACAAAAGTAACAAGAATAATAATTAAAGTGAAAAAGAACAATTAAAGTAAAAGAGAACACTGGGTGCCTTTGTCTGTTTGTTTGTTTGTTTGTTTCCTTCCCCTATTTTTCTACTTATCCATCCATAAACTAGACAAAGGGGAGTGTGGTCCTTATGGCTTTCCCAATCCCATTGTCACCCCTCATAAGCTACATTTTTATACAACTGTCTTTGAGATTCATGGGTTCTGGGTTGTAGTTTGATAGTTTCAGGTATCCACCACCAGCTACCCCAATTCTTTAGAACCTAAAAAGGGTTGTCTAAAGTGTGCATAAGAGTGCCCACTAGAGTGACCTCTCGGCTCCTTTTGGAATCTCTCTGCCACTGAAGCTTATTTCATTTCCTTTCACATCCCCCTTTTGGTCAAGAAGATGTTCTCCATCCCATGATGCCAGGTCCACATTCCTCCCCGGGAGTCATATTCCACGTTGCCAGGGAGATTCACTCCCCTGGGTGTCTGATCCCACGTAGAGGGGAGGGCAGTGATTTCACCTTTCAAGTTGGCTTAGGTAGAGAGAGAGGGCCACATCTGAGCAACAAAGAGGCCTTTGGGAGGAGGGGGCCTCCCTGATCTTTTCTGCACATATGTCTTGTCTTGAGCATGCATATATTGCTCTAGGAATTCCCCCATTTACATGGATACAAACGTCCCCTCTTCCCTAGAAAACAGTTTGCTCATGGTGTGAATATACTGCAACCAGCAATCTCTTACCCCAGGCAGCCACAACTTGATTGCTCTCCTACAGAATTCTGTAGGAGTGCTCTGTAAGCTGACTTGCCTTGCAGGGTAAGTTCTGTGATGATGAGCCTGTAACGAGTGTCCTGGTTCAGTCCCTCAGACTGCCACCAAAGGTTGGGCTGGACATCCATGTCCACAGTATTACACAAGGGTTACTCTGCTCTCTCTGAAACCAGGATGAGGAACCAACACTGGGAGCATGGGCAGGCTCTACACTGTGTCAGTGAGGGATGGGGGAAGGGCCAAGCAGGGCACCACAAAATCCCACCTCTTTTAAATTGCCTTTTACTTGATTCAGCATGCACCGTGTTACTTCAATCCTTTAAGTATTTTCTGGAGCTTTAAGAAAGCTTTTTCTGCCAGTTCTTGCTGATTATGCAAAGCTTCTGTGGGGTTATGGAGCCCTGAAGCTTCTCACTCCACTATCTTAATTGGGGCCCCACTTGATATTGTTCAAAGATCACTTTGGTTGCTGTGTGGAGAGGAACCAGTATATGGGCAATAGAAGAGGAGTAGGAGGCTGTTTCAGCAGTCCAAGAGAGTTGATAGGGCCTTGGATTTGGGTGGTATTTGAGAACATAGTGATAAATAGACAAATGTGAGGTTTATTTTGGAGGTGCAAATGATAGGCTTTGCTAATTGGAAGTGGAGGATTGAAGCAAAAAAGAAATAAAGAATGACTCCTAATGTTTTTTTCTCAGCAACTGAGTGGCACTATTTAACTGAGATAAGATGTATAGGGAGGGTTTTTTGGGGTGGGGTGGGGGATGGGCTTAGAAATCGAAAGTCCAGGTTTAGACATGTAAAGTTTGAGAAACCTGTGAGACATCCAAGTGGAGTTGTTGGTGATAGTGGTATTAATTAAGTTGTTGTAGGTTTTGTTGTCTAGGATTCTGTTTGTGAATTAGATTCTGTTGTCATCTAATTCTTGATGTCACCTCCTTAGATTACCGGGAAGTATTTAGAAAGCATCTAAAAGAAAAATACCTAAAAATAGGAGTTGATAAATGTTATCATCATGGCAAGCATATAGAATCACGACTGCTTCTTATAAAGGAGCATGGCATATCAGAAAAGACACCATGTGGAATTCCTCAACAAGATCATTTTATTGAGATGGAACATGTATTTGATCCTGATGAAGAGGGCTCCAGCTCATCCCGAACTGTGGTGATTCAGGGATGTGCTGGGATTGGGAAAACATCTGTGGTGCACAAGTTCATGTTTGACTGGGCAGCAGGAATGGTTACTCCAGGCAGGTTTGACTATCTCATATACTTTAGCTACAGAGAAATAAGCCATATTTCTAACCTTAGTGCTGTTGACTTGATTACTAACACTTTCAAGGATATAAATGAACCAATCTGGGATATTATTCTGGCATATCCAGAGAAGCTTCTGTTCATTCTTGATTTATTTCCTGAGCTGCAGTATCCTGTAAGTGACCAGGAAGGGGATCTTAGTGCCAACCCCCAGGAGAAGAAGCCAGTAGAAACCCTCTTGTGCAGTTTCATGAGGAAAAAACTGTTCCCTAAATCCTCCCTCCTGATAACTGCCAGGCCTGCAGCCATGAAGAAGCTACACTCTCTGTTAAAGCAACCTATTCTGGCAGAGATCCTATGCTTTACAGATGCTGAAAAGAGAGCATATTTCTTGAGTCAATTTTCAGGTGCTAATGTGGCAATGAGAGTCTTTTGTAGTCTGCAAGAAAGTGAAGTCCTTGACATCATGTCTTCCCTTCCCATCATCTCCTGGATGATATGCAATGTCCTGCCGTCACAGGGAGATGATGGTGACAATAATCTTATGAGGTCACTTCAGACCATGACTGATGTGTACCTGTTCTACTTTTCTAAGTGCCTCAGAACCCTTAAAGGCATCTCAGTGTGGAAGGAACAAAGTTGCCTGTGGGGCCTTAGCTGTTGGGCTGCAGAGGGGCTGCAGAATCAGCGGGTCTTGTTTGAAGTCAGTGACCTTAGAAGACATGGGATAGGAGTGTATGATACCAACTACATTTTTCTCAATTACTTTTTGAAAAAAGCTGAAGGACATGTCAATGTCTACACTTTCCTTCACTACAGTTTCCAGGAGTTCCTGACTGCTGTGTTTTATGCTCTGAAGAATGACAGCAACTGGATGTTTTGTGATCAAGTGGGGAAATTGTAGCAAGAACTATTCCAACAATATGGAGAAGGTTTTTCATCACTAACAATACAATTCTTATTTGGCCTCTTACGTAAAGGAAAAGGAAAGGCTGTGGAAACTACTTTTGGGAGAAAAGTCTTTCTGGGGCTTTGAGAGGAATTACTGAAATGGACTGAGAGGGAAATAAAGGAAAAGTCTTCTAGGTTACAGATTGAGCCAATGGATTTATTTCACTGTTTGTATGAGATTCAGGAAGAATATGCAAAAAGGATAACTGATGATTTACAGTCAATTATTCTGCTTCAACCTACCTATACAAAAATGTATGCTCTGGCTATGTCATTCTGTGTCAAAAGCAGTCACAGTTATCTGTCAGTTTCTTTGAAGTGTCAGCACCTACTTGGATTTGAGGAGGAAAAGTGAGCCTCAGCATTCATGTTGCCAGCCTTGATACTCAATCAGTGAGTGTATTCATGCTTTTCCTCCAGTTTTTTGGCCTTCAGAAACAAAGGGCCTTCTTGTTCATTTCATGTATTCAGGCACATAATTAATTATAACATTGTCATTAAATAAAACTAATTATCTCAGCTTTCCAAATGTTATGTCAATTGAGACAATAAGGATTCTTTGAACATCTATTGTGTATTGCCCACTGGCCTACGTAGACCCTGAGAATAAGCTAACATGTTTGAACACTTACTGTGTGCCAGGCACTGTGTTAGCCACTATGAGAGAGACAGAATGAATTAATCTTCAGGGTCGCTCTATGAATGTACTTTGACTGATTATATATATATATATATATATATATATATATATATATGTATGTATGTATGTATATAAAGTGTTATGTGCATGTAAGGTCATCAGGATTATCATTGAGGACTCTCTGTTTTGGTGTAGATGACCATTCCGGGAAAGGTTGTAAACCTAACATTGGATTGGCTGTCACTGTCCTGTACCAGTACTTCATCACTGAGGCTTCAGAGAGCTTAAGGTTAGTAAGGGGCAAGGCTAGGAATAAAAGTGTATCTTGCTGTAAAGCCTGGGCTCTTTCTACCAGACCCTGCAACTTCACAGACGGTACAGAACTGAAGTTCAGTGAGGCTCAGGGAAATCACTTTATAATATAGACTCTGTATAATGTAAAATACAGCTCTGCTGACTTACTATCTTACTAAAGCAGCCAAGAATACTTAGACATGCACTATCTAGAAAATGCTACAGGTCATATTCTGGCTAAGGTGGACAGTGCCTCAGGCTGTTGCCAGACCAGCTAAGGTGTAGAGGACCTTGAAAAAGAGAGGAGAGTGTGCAGGAGGCTCTACTAGGGGGACTGAGTTAACCTGAGTCTTATCTCTTAAAGGTGTACTTCCTTATTGGGCAATAGACTGGAGGTGGAAATGAGCATGGAGTATGTGTGTTTGAGGAAAGTGAGGAGGGGAAGGGAGGTACAGCAAGAGTTCATATATGGGACTAGAGGGGTAGGGGGAAGAGAGGATAGATGGCCTCAGACTATGAAGGACCTTGTCTATAAAGTCTTGACTAATAATAGCTTCAATCTAGCTGTATCATATGCAGTAAAATAGTGGATTATTACATTGAGAGATAGATATGAAACACTGATGGGAAACAAAAAGGGGCTTCTGGTCATTCTAGATTTCTAGAAAATCATCCTTAGACGGAATCCCCATCACAACTTTTTTTGGCTTTATCAGAGGACTTAAACTCTCTTTAAAATTTAATCCAAAATAGTCCTTTCCCAAGCATGTTGGTTAGGTGAGAGTTTACTATTGAACTTCCCTAGTTTTCAATTACTGTCATTAACTCTTCTTTTAGTACTGATAACTATTAATTAGTTTTATTGTAAAGATAGTTTGGGAGAGTTTCTTGACCTCTCTGAGCATCTGTAAAATAGTCACTACAATACTGACATCACTAGGTTAAGGACTAAGAAAGATAATGTGTGTATGCAAAGCACTTACCTCTGTGCCTGGCACATAGTAACATGGCTTTGGAGTGAGACAGGCCTGGTATTGACCTCAGTTTTGTACCTTCTAATGTGACCTTGGATAAGTTACTTTTTTGTGCCATAGTTTATCTGTAAAATGGGCAGTACCTCCCAAGGTTTTGAGAAGGGATAAATTAGTTGTAACATTGTACCCAGAAGCCAAAATAAACCTTTTACTTTGGAAAATTTTGTTTTAAACTATTTTGTCTTTATTATCTCTTTTAGGTCCTTCCAGCTGAGCAATTTGCCAATGTTTTGGCTGCACTTTCTCTGCCAAGCATTGCATAATTCATACTGTAAAATTAAACACCTGAAGTAAGTTGAATTTTGCTTTATACTCTTTGGTATTGGCACGTAAAGACTGGGCTGCTAGAAATTGCACTCCCAGCTGATTGGACCTGTAAACAAAGTATAACTAGTGCTTGGCTTCTCTATAGCCGAGCAAGCAGAAAATTGAAAGCTGTGCTACAAGCCTAGAAGGGGAAAGGAGTCAGGTACAAAAAGTTTTCTCCTTTTCCCTCCTGTCTTTTCCCTATTTGTATGTAGTTTTTTGCTGTAATGACTGGGTGGCAGTTTTTAACATGGGAGAGATTGTGTCTGGTGCCCCTCCTGGAACTACCCCCCTTCCTTTTCCTCTCAAGTTCCCACTGCTCTCTCCCTTGGTTTTCTTTTATTTGGGTCCTATCCTACTCTGAAGAGCTTGATGATCCTTTCCTCTCCTTCCTGCATTCCCTACCCCTGCAGTTATTCTCCAATGCCATTGACCAGAAGCCCCCACCCCTACCCTGACCTTCTGTCCTCACTCATTCTTAGGTGCCTTGTCTGTCTACATTAGGGACACACAGACGGGAGCCTCCTCTGTTTCCCACCCCCTCGCCACACAGAGCAGTGTACGCTTTCCTTCTCCCCTTCTGTCCTAGGGGAAGAAGTGGCCTTTCCAAACACACACAAGCCAGTAAATTCACTTATTTTTATTTTTAAATTTTCACAAGCATTTTTTTTACTTTACACAACACAGATATTATAAACTAAAAGCCCTCCATCTTAGCACTTCCTACCCATCCTCACCATATCCCCCCTCACCCTACTGCCTCCCATTCCCTGACCCTGACCCCACCCTTCCTGCATAATATCTTGTTTATTGTCTCCAGATCTTTTTTCTGTGCTTACTCAAACATAAATCTATAATATAAAGCAAATGTAAATTTGTAATTATACAAGTATACATATGCACATTTACAGAACTTCTGGGGGGTTTGTGTTACAAAAAACGAAAGGGATCCTATCATATGATTTTTTTTTCATTTACTGGCACAGTGGACACACCTCCAATACAGTGTACAGGATCGACCTCATTTTTTTTTTTACATATTTCTTGTTTAAGCTTTCTTTAGCTATCTCTTTCCTGATTGCTCAAGTTTATCCCATATTCAAAAGAATCCTCTCTCAATTGTGTACCCCACCTCACTCCTTCCCTTTACAACCCAAAGTCCTTGAAGAAGAGCCTCCCCTCAGTGACTCAACTTCCTCACTTTCCACTCACTCCTCAGTCCCCTGCAGTTTGGCTTCTGCCTCCACCACACCCTGGATCTTCTCTGAGATCAACAGTGAACGTCAGACCCAGTGGACACTTTTCAGCTCCTGTTTTCTGGGGTCCCCTCTGTAATCCTGGGCACTGCTGAACATGCTCGCCTCGAAACTCTCTTCTCCCTCAGCCTCCGTGGCCCTCTTCTCTTCTGATTCTTCTCCTGTCTCACTACTCCTAAGTCCCTCATAGCTCTGTGGTTCCCAACCAGGGGATATTTTGACCCCCACCCTGAAGACATTTGGCAGTATCTGGGGACATTTTTGATTGTCATGAGTCTGGGGAAGTGCTACTGGCATCTAGTGGTTAGTGGCTAGGGATGCTGCTAAACATCCTACAATGTGCAGGACAGTCCCCCACAACACAGACTTAGGCAACCCCAATGCCAAGAGGGCTGAGGTTGAGAAGCCCAAAGATGTTGCTGCCAAGTGCAGGTCTTTAATCCTGATAATGACTGTCCACACCCAATTCATCAGGAGACAGCCCAGGCACATCCAGCTGCTGCAGAGATGTCCCAGGGCCACAAAAGCTTGTTGGTCTCCAGGTCCACAGTCCCCAGGCAACATTCAGGACTCTTCCAGATGTATCTCAGTCTGATCCAAGTGTGATTCCTCACCATCCTTCTGCCTGTGGGCTAAACCATACATTTACGGTCTTCAGAGGTGGAACTTACAGTCTCAGCTTATAGTCATCAGAGGTGAAGCAGCAGATCATCCTGCCACTCATACCATCCTGCCACCCCTCTCCCTCTCTCTGAAAATTGATTTGGCATTAAGATACTTTTTCTTCTGTTTCACATTTCTGAATTTACTGAGAGCTTTATGGTCAGTTTCCCTCCCACATTTATCATGGTTGTGGTGGGGGGGAGAGAATCCCTAAGGATGGCACCATACTTTGGTCAGTGTCCTAGAACAGCAAACCCTCAGGGCACCATTAGTTGCTGACTCACCTCCCTGGCAATGGCATGAGGTCCCTGTTCAGATCTGACTGATCCTGGGTCTCCTCACTGGAAACTGGGGAGAATTCTCCTGTTGTGGGCTATATGGCCATAGTAGTCCTTGCCTGCTGGTATCGTCTGCATGCAGCCCTGAGGGATTCCCTTAAGGGTGGTAAATCTCTGCCATGTAGACTTGAGTCAAGCGTAAATTTGGGGTTAACTCCAGTCGTGGTTTAACTGCCTCTTGTGATGTAACTTCCTCAGAATATGAATGAGCTTCCTATTCAGTTCATTCCTGGGGACTCCCGGGATGCAGAAATCTCTATTACCTACCACACCTTGATGCACTTCACCAGCCAGTGCCAGTATTTTCTTTGATAGTCTGTTGTCTGCAACTGCTCTCCTAGTACCAATTTCTGACTTGGAAAGAATCTGTTGCCTGGAACAGGAACTCACTCAAGCTAGCGTAAGGAAAAGGAGGTCTATTTGCAAAGAGGATTTTCACGTAGCACTGCTGCAGAAGTACAGCCAAGCTTCAGGGGAACTGGAAAATCGTCCGGCAGCCACTCTTTCCATCTCTCTGGGGTCACAGGATCAACTTCTCTCTGCTTCTCTGTACACAGGGACTTCATATTGGCATTCTAAAAGACACGTGACTCTGTAAAGCACACTGTTTGCTCCCCAATCCCCATGGCCAGGGCTAGATCTCCGTATCCAGGTCTCTGACTTTGGCCCCAACTCCAAGTGACCCACTGCTTCATTGCCCAGTATCGTTCTTACAGTGAAATCTGACTCTGTTCAAGTTCTCTAGTGTGAAAATCTGTTTGGTTCAAGGTAGGTCAAATGTCCACTTCTGGTCCAATCATCTAAGGCCTAAGTTGGGGGTGGGGTGGGGGGGAAGGGTGGGTTGTTACAAACATGGCTACCTAGGGTGGGGAAGAAAGAGATATACAGAAAGCTGCAGTGGTTCTGGGGTGTTGAATGTGAAATGTTCTGGAACACAAAGGAGGTCATCAAAACATATGCCCCCCCCATCTATACCCTCCCTAGTGACTCACCCCATCCCACCTCCCACCCCACTTCCCCACCACTCACCCCCTCCCACCCTGCACCTCCCATCCCACACTCCCCCCTCCCTCCCACTCTTCCCCTTCCCCCCACTCCTCCTGGAACCCTCCCCCACCTCTCCCCCTTCCCTCTGAAGACTGATTTCCTTTTGGGGTATGTTTCTATTTTACTCAATATTTGTGTATTTACTGAGAGTGTTGTAGCCCGATTCCTCTCCCACAGCAGAAGCAAGTTGCCTGCCATGAAAAATTCATGGCTTTACAAGGGCAGTCCCAATCCCCTGGCCTGCGCACTGTTGGAAATCTCTTCTGATGGGGTTCGGAGTCTCTCCTGCCTTTCTGTTGTTCCTGAAGGTCTATTCCATGGGTCCCCACATCAAACCACAAGCTAGCATAAGAGCCCCCACAAAAGGGAGGCATCTGAGGTGGGGTTGATGGTGGTGGGGATGGTGTGGGTGCGACTATGAATGGTGATAAAGTACATGTGTATGAGTAAGTGAATGAGTCAGGGAGTCGGACAGGAAGAGGCGAGGCTATGGATCCCAGCTTCTGGGTCTCAGAGAAATAAAACGTGGCTGTTTCCACTGACCTGAGCTCTCCCTCCCTCTGCCCTCCAGAGGTGTACTTTTTTGGCTCCACAGCTCCTAGAAGCTGCATGAGGCCTCCACCCAGCTCCCTCTCCTCCTCTCTTCCTCCTCCAGAGGTACCAGCAGCCTCCACTGCGGCACATTCAGGACTAGTAGCAATGGCAGCAATCGCCGATGCCAGGCCATGCTCCTGAGCTGCCACCGCCGCCTCTTCTTCCTCTCCTTCTCCTGCGGTCACGGCTCCACCAGCAGTGGCCGGCCCTGGCCACCCTGCGGCCCGCTCTAGGGGAGACCCCAGATCCTGGAGAGAAGTGGGCAGGGTTGAGACCGTTTCTGGGGGTGGAGAGAGGCGTGCAATGGGGTGGGATGGGCGGGGCGGGGACCAGTCGGGGAGATCTTACCACCTGGAGGAGCTGCCACCTCAGCAGGTCCAGCTCCTTCCGCGCCTCCTCAAGACTGGCCTGGGTTAGCTGCAGCCGGAAGGCTGCCTCCTTGCGCTCCATCTCCTGCTGCGTCGTAAGCATCTTCAGGTCTGAGGCGAGGGCCTGCGCGGCCGACCTGTGCAGTCTAGAGAATTCCTGCATCCACTGCATCCTGCGCTCCTGTAACTGCCCTTGCCTGCAAGTGAAGCGCAGGCCCAGGGCCAGGCCGCCCCAGGCACAAGCCTCCTTGGCCTCACAGGGCACCGCACTGTCCTCCAGGATGGCCCCAAGCTTGTCCTCCACCTCCTCCCAAGACACGGACATATTCTCGAGGTAGAATTCGGGGCCTTTCGCGTGCAGGTCTGTTTTCTCGTTGATGAAGGCCACCACCCCGTCGTGGTGGAACCCAATAGAGGGGTCGTCGGATTTCAAGGCCATGATGACCGAGGGCCCTAATGGCTACGCTGATCCGGTTGTCCCCTCGCCCTCTCCTCAACCTCCCCTCACCCTTTCCAACCCTCGGAATGACCCACCGACCAGCTAGCCCCACCCTAGCACACCTCCCACCAAGCCTCACCTCTCCAGCCAGGGGCCAGAGGAGTTGTAGACCGACGACACCCACCTACCAAGCCAAAAGAGAGATGCCACCTCTCTCCCTCCTAACAGTCCCTCAGGAAAGAAAGCCTTCGAGCCAACCCTCCAGGCATCTACCCAGGACTGTTCCAATTTCCAAAGACTGAGGGGGTGGGAGGGGGTGGAAGGTTGTACATGTGAAGGGACCCATCCCCTGGACGTGAGAGAATCGGCTGAGGAGGTTGAAAAGCCGTGAAGACGGGAAGAAACAGGAGTGATCAGAAAAGACTTAGAACCAAGAAAATGAAGGGCCCTTTATCGAGTACCCCCTCCCTCCATAATGGTTTGTCCCACGCCACTTTGAGGTGGGTGACGGAAGACGCTCCCCTTCAGAGGTGGAATGTTCCAGAAGAGGAAACAGCCCCTTGGAGAAAGAGGGTGGAGCTAGGGAACAATCCCATCCCCTCATTGGCCTCCCTGTAGTTATGTGGCCATTCTCACCCCCAAAATGTGCCTTTAATCTGTCCATGTTAATACACTAACACCACCATCATGTTCAGCTCCCCCCGTTATTTCTTCTTTGGACCATTGCAGCCCCCTGACATGAGGTCTGTCTCCTGTGCCAACCTGTCAGCAGAGAGATTTTAAAACCATGTCTCTTAAAACCTTCAGTGGCTTTCTGAGGCCTGTAGGATAAACCAGACAGACCTCAGATTGAGTGCTTACTTTACCATTTACTGAGATCTTGTGCTATAACTGAGTATCAGTTTCTACCTAGAGACCTACGATCAGGGCTGAATAACTAAGGGCATGTAAAGTTGAAGAAGTCATGTTTTCTATTATCCAGTTTTTGTAAAATATACAAACAAAGCCTGTGTATATATTTCATATGTTTCTACGATCTTGGAAAAAGGGCAGAGAGCATATACACCAGATTGTTAACATTGGTTATCTCTGGGAGGGGAGGTTAAGAGAGAGTTTTAACTTTTAAAAGTGTGTCTTCCTATGATTTCATTTGTTACAATGAACTTGTAACCCTATATGAATGCATGCATTAAAAATCTAGAAAGATATACGGCACAATTTTAACAATCATCTTTGGGTGATGGAAGTTCAGGTATGCTTTTTACTTCATTCTTTATATTTTTCTGTATTGTGAAAATTAATTATAATAAGTATATATTGTGTTTTCTCAAATTAAAAAAATCTTTCATTTTTTTCCAGTATCTGATTATTGTAAATAATTTTTAATTGCCTAGAAAGTAAATGTGTTCCACTCTTGCCCTATATTCCTACTCTTCACAGTCCCTCTCTTGGCAGATAACCACTATTAATAGTTTGATAAATATTCATTTTGTCTTTTTAAATAGATCATGGCAAATGATTTGCAGTCTTTCAACCTAAACATCCTCTCATCTCCTGCCCTTTGCACAGAATGCTCTGAGTGGATTGCCCCTCAGCGCCTTTTACTCTCCATTCCCATTCTTACCAGCCACCTGACCCCTACTCAAGTTCTCTTCCCCTTTCACAAAATGTTTACCGTCAAGCATTTCTTCCTCTTACAAGTATTTATTGATCCTCCAAACCCCACCCCAAAAAATAAAGACAAAAAATATGTAAATAATTCAGGGCTGGATAAGGGATCTGGGATGTTTGGGGAGTTCTTTCTTTCTTTTATTTTTATTTTTTTATGTTAATTATTTTGGGGGGGAGTAATGAGAATGTTCTAAAATTGATTGTGGTGATGAATACACAAATATATGATGACACCGTGAGCCACTGATTGTATACTTTGGATGGGTTATATGGTATGTGAATATATCTCAATAAAATTGCGTTTAGAAAAAAAAAAAAAAACACCCCAAGCTAAGCTGAATTATATGCCACCTTTCTGTGTCCCCAGAATACTTCGTGCATACCAGTTGTAGCACTTTTCACACTGTATTATGACCCACAGTTTTCTGATCTATTTCCTCCCATTAACTAGGCATTCCTTGAGGGTGGGGTCTGTGACTTAATTATTTCTGTTTCCAGCATCTAGCACACTGATAAGCATCCAGTGAATTTGCCTGAATTCAAAGAATTCCTCATATTAGCAGGGTACAAACAAGTACCTTTAAAGAGAACACTGTTTTCTTTCTTCCCTGGAATGTCTTTTTCTCCCCACAGACTGATTTTCTGTCACCTCACAGCTTCTTGCAGTAGGGACCTCTCCTTAGTATTTGAAACCAACCGGTATCTAACAGATTTGGAATTTGTAAAACACTCTGGACGATTCAGGAATGAAGCTTCTGTGTGAAGGATTGAAACAGCCGAAGTGTATATTAAAGACACTGAGATAACTGATAGCAGAAGAATCTGTTGTCTGTGCTCATATCACTTTCATCAATTTCTATTTGTTTTGGGGGGGAGAGCATGAATAAGTTCATGTTCTCTGAATAAGGTCTGTTCTCTGAAGGTTTTACCGGTGCCTTATCTCTCCAGCTTCTTGTGGAGAGCTAGCAGCTGTTCTTACAACCAATCAGTGGCTCACCGAATTGGAATTTAACAAAACAAAACTGGAAGCTTCAGCTTTGAAATTGCTCTGTGAAGCCTTAAAGAATCCAAATTGCAAATTACAGAAGCTCAAGTAAGTTGAAACTGTATTCTCCATTCTGTAAGAAATATTTTAAATATATGTAACCCCAGATGGGTGTGTGTGATCAAAACACAATGCAAGGAGTTGTGGAGAGGAAAAGTAAAAGTTTTCTCATTTTAAATGGAGTAGTATCAATGATAATAACACAGCATTGTGAACATTATTAACAGCAGCTGAAATATATATCTGAATGTGGTTAAAAAGGGAAATGTTAGATTGTACATATGGTAGCAAAATAATTTTTTTTAAAAATCCATGGAACTGCACTATACAAACAATGACCCTTAAGTTAAACCGTGGCATACAGTTAATAGTTCAGTTACAAAAATGTGTTTTCATCAACTGTAACAAATGTTCTCTACTGATCCAAGTTGTTAATAATAGGGTGGTAAATAGGAATCTGTATTTTATGCATGATTGTTCTGTAAACCCACAACTTCTCTAATAAAAAAAGGATATGAGATGGAGTGCTAAATTTGTGCATGGAATTAAAATGAAATTAGGTCACCTCACCCTTTCCTCCCAACCCTTTTCTCGTGCAGTCAGTCAACATTTATTTAGTTCCCACTTTGGGACACATTGTTTTGGAAGCATTGCACAAGTCCCTCCCATGGGAGTCAGGGGGCTGTGACATATTCAAGGTTGGGGGTCTTATATCCATAGGTCTTTATTTTCTCTACTCATTTGGGTATTATGGGTAGGGACTGAGTAAGACACTAAAATGGCCAATTCTACACTGATGCATTTTTCCCTCCAGGTTGTGTGCTAGCCTTCTCCCAGAAAGCTCAGAGGTGGTTTGCAAGTATCTTGCCTCTGTTCTCATTTGCAACCCAAACCTCACTGAGCTGGACCTGAGTGAAAATCCCCTGGGAGACACAGGGGTGAAGTATCTTTGTGAGGGTCTCAGACATTCCAACTGTAAAGTGGAGAAGCTAGAGTAAGTCTCTTAGAACTGTCTGGCATAATCTTATGACTATTGAATTTGTTGAGCGTCTGCTAAGTGCCACGTTCCATGCTTGGTGCTTGCCAGAAGTTTTATTATTCACTTACAATAACCATATAAAGTGGGTGTTCTTATCCCCAGTGTTCATATGAGGAAACTGAGTGTCAAGGGGGAAAGTGACTTTGTCCAAGGTCACACAGAATTAGTGGTACAGTTAGGATGTGAACCCTAGATTCATCTGTCTCCAAATTTCATGCTCTTTCCAGTGTACCACAGCCCCCTGTGTTTACATGAATGATACTAATTAAACATTAAATATATGGAATACTTATTATGCACCCAACACTGGGCTAGATGTGGGTGGAGTTATCAGAAGTACTACAAGTGACAAGTCTGCCATTAAGGACACACCGATATGAAACAATTGGAGAGCAACACAGTTGAATGTGTAATCAAGTGCCGAATGTCATGAATCATTTAGAAATGTTAGATGAGCCCAAGGAAGAGGAGGTCACTGTGGACTGGAGAACTCAGGAGGAGATTCTGTGAAGGAGGTGGTATAGGAGCTGGAACTTGAAGGATGGCTAGGACTTAGCTACGTGGGAAGGCTGGGAGAACATTCCCAGGTAGCTAAAATGACAGCAGTGGCTGATTTTTCTTCTCTTTTTACCTGGGTAGCTTGAGCACCTGTTACCTCACAGATGCCAGCTGTGTGGAGCTCTCTTCTTTCTTGCAAGTGAGCCAGACTTTAAAAGAGCTGTTTGTGTTTGCCAATGCCCTGGGGGACACACAAGTACAGCATCTCTGCGAAGGTCTGTGGCATGCAAAGGGTATAACTGAGAGTCTTATGTAAGCGTCTGCATGTCCTTGACGTCATGCGCTTGGCATTTGGGGTTCTGTGGGACTCCCTGCTGCCGTGATTAACAGTCACTTTGGTGTCCCCATCTCTCCAGACTTTCTGACTGTTCCCTCTCTGCCACTTGTTGTGAGCCCCTCGCCCAAGTCCTGAGATCCACTCAGAGCCTGACAAGGCTGCTTCTAATTAATAACAAAATTGAAGATTTGGGACTGAAATTGCTGTGTGAAGGGTTAAAACAGCCTGACTGCCAGTTATAAGATCTAGCGTAAGTATCGTGGACTGTAGCCACAGGTAGAGTTTCATGATATTTCAGCAAAATCCCCAAAACAAATGAGTATTCTGGTGACTGAATCTCCAAGGAAGCAATAAATAAAAAACCAAATCCAAATAATTTAGGGGGAATAAATCTTACTCTCACCACTCTCTGTGCGCAACCCTGGCCTGAAGGGTTTTGTTTGGTTTTGTTTTTACCTGACAGATTTTCTAAAGTGCTTTTCTAGTGAGCAATCACAATTCTTAAAGTGATTCAGTGCAGATGAAATGATGCCAGCCTTCTCTACCCTACTTTCTGGCAGATTGTGGACCTGTCACTTGACTGGGGCATGTTGTCAGGATTTGTGCCATGCACTCCACACCAATGAACACCTGAGAGACCTTGACCTCGGTGACAATGCCTTAGGGGACAAGGGAATGCAGGTGCTGTGTGAGGGGCTAAAACACCCCTGCTGCAAACTACAAACCTTGTGGTAAGTGCACAGGGATTCCTCATCCATTGGGTTCTTGTTACAGGCTGTATATGAAAGAAGGGTCACTACAGAACTTGGAGTAAAACTGATTTCTTTCTTGGATCCCTGATCCCTCACAGGTTAGCAGAATGCCATCTCGCAGATGAATGCTGTGGAGCACTCGCTTCTGTTCTCAACAGAAATGAGAACCTAACATTGTTAGACTTAAGTGGAAATGACCTCAAGGATTTTGGAGTGCAGATATTGTGTGATGCACTGACTGATCCAGTATGTAAACTACAGACATTCTAGTAAGTCCCTGTGATGGGGAGAGTGAGTGGGAGGTGGTTGGGACAGGCATGTTGGGTTTGGTCATAGCCCATTGCAGTGAGGAAAAAGAAGAAAAGCTGAAGACAGGCCAAGCCTAGGCAAAAGAGCAAAATAAGTGAAATTACCAATAGACCTTTCCTCCTTGGACACAGGGGCAAAGAGAGAGAGAGAACAGGCAGTACTGTATCTCATTGCTAAGTGAAGCAGCATAGAATAAGAAAATGTAGCAGGATCTAGGTTCAGCTAAGTCTGGCTCAAATCCTAGGTCTAGCATTTACTAGTTACATGACCATGACAATGGACAAGTTACTTAACCACTTCCATATCCTTGTCTGTATAATGGGGATAATACCTGACCACCTGGGGTTAATGTGGGGATTGAATTAAGTGAGTCCACAATTGTGAATGTATCTGTATAATTCTCAGCATATAGTAGGCACTCAGGAAATGTTAGGCCCTTTTCCCTTTCCTCTTCTAATACCTGCTAGAGGGCTTAATATTTACATTTTCAGAGTCTGCAAGACTCAAGGAGTGAAGTTATAATGGTAGAGGAGGTGGAGGTTCTGACCGTCTCTGGTCAACGTCCGTCTGCCAGCTCAGCTGGCTGACATGACACACAAAGTAATTCTTAATTAAGATATAATTACACTCTGCTGGCAGCTAACCAGTGGCCAAATGGCCATTTGTTTCTGGCATTCAGAACTGGAACACATAATGGGAAGTAAAAGCCAGTTGCAAAAATACCATATTCCAAAGCCAATTTGATGGAATGAAGATTAAATGAAAACAGCATAAAGACCTGATTACAAGCTTGGCTGAAACAGAACCTATTTCTATATATGCAAAATGAAATCTGTCCATTTCAGAGGCTCAAGAACACTGTGATTACTTCACAGATAGAGGGAATTATTCACAACATGATAAGCCTCAGTAGTCACTCAGGACTCCATCATGCCATTCTCTGAAAGAGATGGTTACAGTCTGTATTGTCAACAGGATGAAATAAACTCAACAATCAGACATAATATTTTTTAAATGTACATTAGTTTAATGCAGTATCACTCTACAGCATGTATGCTGCAGCGAAGTCCTAATGACAGCAAGGAGAAATTATTTTGTTGATGATGGCATGCCATTATCTGTTGTTTTATAGTAAATTGTTACAATGTTTCCTGTTTCTCTTGCTCTCTCTTTGTCTTTTAACCAATATGCTTCCGTTGTATTTTCAGGCTAACTTTGAAACCCTTATAACTTGTTAATCAAGAATTCTGTAGCAATGTGCAAAATAAGTTGGAAAACAAAATAAAGAACATATATATGCATATAAACACACATACAGAATAGATACAATTTGTTTACCTAAAATAAACGTTGGATGTTAGAGTGTATATAGGACAAGCAAAACTAAAATCAATAGAAATATACATTTACCCAAGGAAGGTGAGAGTAAGATATGGATCATTTAATGTGGTAGTTGGCTAGAGAGAGGGTGAATCCAAAAGAGCCTCCTAGAAGAGGTAGTCTCTGGAAATTGGAAAGCTGGAGGAAGAAGGGTAATTGCTAAGAGCTACTTGAATGCAGAAATCTTGTTTCTCATTGTATCTTCCCCTGTAAACTTCCTGGCACAGTGCTTTCCATATGCTAAGTACATACAGGAGAGCAGTATGTAGTTTTGGAGTATTTGGGGGCAAAGAGACAGTTAATGATGCTTTCAGTAAAGAGTAAGTATCTAGACATTAAGAAGATCAAGGGAAAAGAAGAGATATGTGACAAAATGCACCTTCATTCATTCAATAGGCACTTGCTGAATACCACTTGTGTGCATGCCAGGCAATTGTGCCAGCTTCTGGGGATATAGATTGAATAAGACATGAGACATGATCTGTGGTTCTTGAGAGGCCAGTGGGTCTAATGCTAGAGACAGGTAAATAAATTATTTTAGTGCAATGAAGTAATCGCAACATCTTAAGGGAGCCATGGCAGAGGACACCTGACCCATCCAGAGAGAGTCAGAAAAAGTTTCTTGGAGGAAGGGCCACCTGAGTTGAGTCTTAAGACTATTACCTGGGGAAAGAGGGGCAGGGGTAGAGAAGGGTAGTTCAGGCTTAGGATATAGCATGAGCAAAGGTATCCAGACAGTAAACAGCATGGTTTATGTATGAGATGGGAATAGGGCTGGGAGATCTCCAAAGAGTTTGGTATTGCTTGGAAAGTGCAAAACAGAGTGTATCAAGAAATGAGGCTAGAGAGGTAAGCAGGGCCTTGAATACCATATTTAACAAGTAAGTCCTGTTAGCAGAATTTTGGATGTAAATTCAGTCATTCTCATTCTATCTATCTATCTATCTATCTATCGAACTCGTACTCTATTAGCTGTATATTTCTGGACCTGTCCCCACCTTACCTTTCCAAAACTGGCCCCAAAGATGGGGCTAGTTTTGCTTCTAAAGCTGGGTGGAGACTCAATCCACTCCTGCTGTTGTTTCCCGCTGACACCTGGAATTGATCTTGAGAACTGATCGTATCCAGTACAACAGAAGCTTGGTGCCTGGAAAGTCATGATGACCTGGCTGGTATGGATCCCTGCCAGCCCTGCAGAGGCATTGACTTGGGCCCTGAGGTTGCAGATATCATAGTCCACATTCAAATGTGCAGCCATTGTTCTCTAAAGTACCATTTGTTTCAGGGTTCCTGGGTCTAGAGCTCTCAGAATCACCTACAGGCATGTATATGTGCAAACCTGCCCTTGCCCACAAAGATAGAGGCCCTTGAGTTGGAGCCAGAGGAACCTCTTAAGACTTCCTATTTCTTCAAGGTAATTTTGTTTTGGGGGCCTTGGTGCCTTTCCCAGGCACTTGGCCTTCTATGAAGCCACCCTAGATTACCCTGATACATGTTCCTAATTCTAAACTTAGAAGGAAGGAGTTGAGGGTAATTAACTAGTCTCCTAACTTCTAGAACACCTCTGGGCTATGTAAGCAAATTGGCCCACTTCCTCTGCAGCAGTGAGTTCAACATATCGTTATCAAGAGGTAAGGCAGCTTTTGCTAAGTTACTCAAAAAATCCTAAAGTTTCTCATTTCACTTCCAAGGCTAAAATTACATAAGAAATAGGGTCACTTATTTTACTTTACTAGATAAAAATTAATTTCTGTTCATTGAAAATTAAAAACTGTACCTCACTGCTTACTTGAAAGAGCTTGAACCTTCTTTTGTGGTCAAAGGGTATTTTTAATGTAATTTTATTGAGATATATTCACACACCATGCAATTCATCCAAAGCATACACTCAGTGGTTCACAGTATCATCACATAGTTATGCATTCATGACCATGATCATCCCCAGAACATTTGTATTACTCCAGAAAAAGAAATAAAAAGAAAAAAGAAAACACCAAACATCCATACCCCCTACCACTCCCCCTTATTGACCACTAGTATTTTGCTCTACCCAGTTTTAAGACTTAACAGTAGAGGTAGGTTGACTAAGACAGTGTAGTACTGTCAGAGATAGATATATACATTAGTGGAACAGAACAAAACATCTGAAAGTATATCCGTACAAACACAGGCAACTGACAGTTTTGCTTTTTTTTTTTTTTTTGGCTACATAGTTATACGATCATTTTCAAAGGTCAGGGATACTGGATTACAGTTCAACAAATTCAGGTATTTCCTTCTGGTTATTCTAAAACACTAGACACTAAAAAGAAATATCTATATAATGACTCAGTAGTCACAGTCACTTTTTATATCCTAATTTCTCAGTTACACCTCCTCCCTTTCATTTAATCATTCTCTCAATCTTAGATCTATCTGGGCAATGACCATTTTAACTTCTTCATGCTGGAAAGGAATGTTGACCTTATGGGGTAGAGGCATGAAACTGGTTGATGTTCTTGGACAGACTGGTACCTCTAGGTTTCAGGGTTTATCTGGTATGGGATCAATTTGAAGGACTTAAGTTTCTGAAAAAATAAACTTCTTAAGAAAAACTTTCATAGAGACTTAGATAGAGCCCAGAGCACTCCCTGGGTTTTTCAGGAATGCTGTTGGTTGGGAGTTGGCATATTGTGGTAGTTTGCAATATCTGGCTAAAACTTGCATAAGAGTAACCTCCAAAATGACCCCTCAACTCTGTTTGAAATCTCATAGCCACTGAAACTTTTTGTTCCATTCCGTTTCCCCCTTTTAGTCAAGAAGGCTTTCTCAGTCCCACAATGCCCAAGCCAAGCTCATCCCTGGGAGTCAAGTCCCACATTGCCAGCGAGGCTTACACCCCTAGGAGTCATGTCCCATGTAGAGGGGAGGTTGGTGAGTTTGGTTGCAGAGTTGGCTTAAATAGAGAGGCCACATCTGAGCAACAAAAGAGGCTCTCTGGGGGTGACACTTAGGCATAATTACAAGCAGGCCTAGCTTCACTATTGCAGAAATAAGTTTTATAAGGGCAAGCCTCAGATCGAGGGCTTGGCTTATTAAATTGGGAGTTCCTAATGCTTGAGAGAATATCAGGAATTCCCCAGATAGGGGAATTCCCTCAAGGGGAATTTTTCCTCATTCCCTCAATGGGACTTTGCAAATACTTTTTTATTTTCTGCCAAAAATACTCTGGAATGTATCTGGGTATTACATTAACCTGTACAGAAGATCCCATTCCCTATTCTAGGTTCCATGTAATTGGGTTGTTTAAATAAACCTTAGTTTTAACCAGGTCCATTTCATTCATATCCGTAATTGAAGTCTAATCTCTTTTTCAGCTTTTTTAACTGTTGCTGAATGGAGTAATGCTGACTTTTGGAGATGCAGAACTCCAACTCTGAGTCTCAGGTGTCACACAGATACCCAGTGTTCCAGGGGACTACAAAGCTATACACAAAGAGCAAAACATCCCAGAATTTAGAAACAACAGTACAAACTGAGGAACCGTTACAATGAGCCTCACTCTACCACCATTCTTCTGGTTATTGTTTGCATGAAATATCTTTTTCCAGCCTTTCAATTTCAACCTGTTTTTGTTCTTGGGTCTTTAGTAAGTCTCTTGTAAACATCATTTATATGGGTCATGTTTTATATATATATATATATATATATATATATATGCACATTCTGCCAATCTGTGTATTTTGATTGGGGTGTTTAATCCATTAACATTTAATGTTCTTATTCTAATGGCAGTACTTTCGTCAACCATTTTTTTCTGTTGGATTTTATATGTTATATCTCATTTTTTTTCTCTCTTTCTTTACCCTGTTAGTTACCCTTACTGATAATCTTCATTTCTACACTCTTGTCTAAACCTCTCTATTCTGTCTTTTCCTATCTGCCTGTAGTGCTCACTTTGGTATTTCTTGTAGAGTAGATCTCTTGTTCACAAACTCTCTCAGTATCAGTTTATCTGTAAATACTCTTAACTCTCCCTCATTTTTGAAGGACAGTTTTGATAGATATATAATTCTTGGATGGCAGTTTTCTCTTTCAATATCATAAATATACCATACCACTGTCTTCTCACCTCCATGGTTTCTGCTGAGAGATCTGTACTTAGTCTTATCTAATTTCCCTTGTATGCAATGGATTGCTTTTCCCTTGATGCTTGCAGAATTCTCTCTTTGTCTTTGACATTTGACCATCTGATTAGTAAGTGTCTTGGAGTAGATCTATTTGGATCTATTCTGTTTGGGGTATGCTGCAGTTCTTGGACCTGTAATTTTATGTCTTTCATAAGAGTTGAGAAATTTTCAGTGATTATTTCCTCTATTTTTCTTTCTGCCCCCTTTCCCTTCTCTTCTTCTGGGACACCCATAACATGTATATTTGTGCACTTCATGTTGTCATTCAATTCCCTTAGAAACTGCTCTTATTTTTCCATTCTTTTCCCTGCCTTTTCTTTTGTATGTAAGATGTCAGATGTCCTGTCCTCTAGTTCACTAATCCTTTCTTCTGCTTCTTCACATCTGCTGTTGTTTGTCTCCATTGTGTTTTTCATCTCTTCTGTTGTGTCTTTCATTCCCATAATTCTGCAATTTTTTTTCAAGCTTTTGTGTTCTTCCATATGGACATCCTGTGTCTTCTTTATATCCTTCATCTCTTTTGTTATATTTTTCTTCAACTTGTTGCTTTGACTTAGAAGATTTGTTTGAACATATCTAATTATTTGTTTCAACTCCTGTATCTCAGCTGAGGTGTTAGTTTGTTCCTTTGACTGGGCCATATATTCATGCTTCCTGATATGAGTTGTGATTTTTGGCTGGTGTCTAGGCATCTGATTTGCTTGATTAGTTTATTCTCAAGGTTGTTTCCTCTCCTTTCTCTGGGGTTTTCTTGTTGGTAGGTTTTGTTCTCTATCTGTTCATCTCTTTAGCTGGCCAGTTGTCAGTTTGGCTCAGCCCCCCAGTCTCCCCCCAACAGCCAGGTGCACACAGCAGCCTGCCTCAGGGATGGGGAGTAGGTGCTGGGCAACACAACAAAGTCTGTGTATGTGGGTGTTCCAGTTTGCTAATGCTGCCATTATGCAAAACACTAGAAATGGATTGGCTTTTCTAAAGGGGGTTTATTTGGTTACAAAGTTACAGTCTTAAAGCCATGAAAGTGTTCCAGCTAAGGCATCAACAATAGGGTACCTTCACAGAAGAAAGGCCAATGGCATCTAGAACATCTCTGTTTGCTGGGAAGGCATGTGGCTGGCATCTTCCTTTGCTCCCAGCTTCTGTTTCAAGGGTATTAATCTCTAGGCATTTGGGGGTTTTCTCCTAGTTTCTCCCAGGCAAACTCTGGAGTAGCAAAAGTCTACTTTCAGTGGCCATCTTCAAAATGTCTCTCTTGGCTGCAGCATATCCTTCTATCTGTGAATTTTTTTATAGGACTCCAGTGATTCCATTAAGGCCCCACCCTGAATAGGTGGGGAAACCCCTCCATGGAAATTATCCAATCAAAGGTCCTGCATACAGTAGATTGAGTCACATCTCCATGGGATAGAACTGAGAGTTCATAAATAAACACTCACATTTATGGCCAACTGATTTTTAACAAGGCTGCCAATTCCCCTCAGTTGGAAAAGAATAGTTTCTTCAAAAAATGGTGCTTGGAAAACTGGATGTCCATGTGCAAAAGAATGAAGGTGGACTTCTACCTCACAACATATACAGAAAGCAATTCAAAATGGATCAAAGACCTAATAAAAGACCCAGAGCTATAAAACTGCTAGAAGAAAACATGGGGAAGCATCTTCAGGACTTTTTTTCAGGCAATGCTTTCTTAGACTTTACACCAAAAGCACAAACAACAAAAGAGAAAATAGATAAATGGGACCTCAGCAAAATAACTTTTGCACCTCTAAGGACTTTATCATGAAAGTAAAATAACAACATACAGTATGGGAGAAAATATTTGGAACCACATATCTGATAAGGGTTTAATATCCAGAGTATATAAAGAAATCCTACAACTCAACAATAAAAAGATGAACAACCCAATTTTAAAAAGGGCAAGAGTTGAATAGACATTTCTCCAAAGAAGATATACAAATAACCAAAAAGCATATGAAAAGATGCTTAACATCATTAACCATTATCTAAATGCAAATCAAAACCATATGAGATACCATTTCACACCCACAAGAATGGCTACTATTAAAAAATGGAAAATTGCAAGTATTAGCGAGGCTGTGGAGAAATAGGAACACTTATTCATTGTTGTTGGGAATATAAAATTGTGCAGCTGCTGTGGAAGAAGATTTGGTGGTTCCTCAGAAAATTAAATAGAGTTATCATATGGCCCTAGGTACATACCCAAAAGAACTGAAAGCGGAGACTTGAACATATATATGCACATAGATGTTCATAGCATTATTCACAATTGCCAAAATATGGAAGCAATCCAAGTGTCTGTCAACCAAAGAATGAAGAAACAAAATTTGGTATATACACACAATGGAATGTTATTCAGCTGTAAGAATAAATGAAGTTCTGATACATATGACAACCTGAATGAATGTCGAAGACATCATGTTTTGTAAAGTAAGCCAGACAAAAAGGGACAAATATATTATGATCTCACTGATATGAAATAGTTAGAATAAATATATTCATAGAATCATGAAGTAGAATATACGTTACCAGGGGCTGGGGTGAGGGCAGGGAATGGGGGTAATCGTCCTTAAATAGTACAGAGTTTCTGTTTGGGATTATGGAAAAGTTTTGTAATGGGTGCTGGTCATGATAGCACAACATTGTGCACATAATTAACAGCACAAATTGCATATTTGAATGTAGTTAAAAGGGGAGATTTTAGGTTGTATGTATGTGACTAGAATAAAAAAACTCAAAAAATCCATAGGGCTGTACAACACAAGCAGTGAACCCTAAAGTAAACCATGGACTACAGTTAATAGTACAATTATAAAAATGTTCTTTCATCAATTGTAACAAATGTATCACACTAATGAAAGGTGTTAATAATAGGGTAGGATATGGGAATTCTGTTTTATCTATGATTTTTCTGTAAACCTACAACTTCTCTTATAAAACAAAAGAAAAAGGGAGAAAATAAAATTCTCATGGAGTTTGCAATTCTGTTGTTAAAGCCGTTAAAAACTACGTCACATAAACTTACAATCACGTAAATTATTTTTAAATCAAACATAATACTCAAAATTTATCACTTTATAATTATTTTACTACATTTTACAATAATTTATGCTTTTGAGGTTATTTGCATCTATTTTTTTCTGTATGGTGGGAATATTATATAATGGTCTTTTACTGTGTACATATTCTCTACTCCCATTCAGTGATATCACATCAGTAGCTTCAAATTGGCCATGGTGGTAGTATTAACACCACGGAAATCAGCTAATGCTACAAATTAGGGCTTTTCCCTCTCAAGTGCTGGCTGTTAGGCATTTACCAGCACACCACTGGCTGACAGCATCACTTCTTCTGGCATTTATTTAAGACAGGCGTGGAAGGCAATCCATCAGTGCATAAAGTCATGCTGGGTAAACTGTTGGATGTCAATAATTGTTTTAGGGTAACCAACAGTCTGGGTTTGCCCAGGACTTGCCTGGTTTTAACACTGAAATTTCTAGGTAATCTTTTAGTTCAGGGCAAGTCGGGCTGACTGATCACCCTAGTATTAGCACACTATTGGGTGGTTTTTTTTTTTTGCTGTAAAAATAGGAAGTATTTTTTTAAATTCAGTTTTATTGTGATAAATTCACATACCATACAATCATATGCAGTGTACAATCAGTTGTTCACAGTACCATCATATAGTTGTGCATTCGTCACCACAATTTTTTTTAACATTTTCATTATTCCAAAAAATGAAAATATAAATATGTTAAAAAAATACCTAAAACATCACATTCCCCCTCCCATCCCACCCTATTTTTCATTTGATTTTTGTCCCTATTTTTCAGCTCCTCTGTCCATACACTGGAAAAATGGAGTGTCAGCCACAAGGTTTTCACAAACAAACAGTCACATTGTATAAGCTATATAGTTATACAATTGTCTTCAAGAGTCAAGGCTACTGGGTTGCATTTCAGCAGTTTCAGGTATTTCCTTCTAGCTATTCCAATACACCAAAAACTAAACAGGGTGATCTATATAACGTATAAGAATAACCTCCAGAATGATTTCTCGACATTATTTGAATTCTCTTTGCCACTGAAAGTCCATTTTGTTTCATTTCTCTTTCCCATTTTGGTCCAAGAAGGCTTGCCATGACTCTTGATTACTACAAAAGGCTAAATACTTTCTGTATGTGTGCTTCTGGCAAAGGTTTTGCAAATGTAGCAGAGAAAATGTTCCTATTGCCTAGGCTATGGAGCAATAGAACAGTTTCAGTCAGCAAGGTCACTAGTTGTACCTCCTGGCCAAGATGGAATTTCTGTTTTCCAGCCATCCCTAATACTCGACCTTGAACAGCAGCTCAAGAAGAAGCAGGGAAATTCTGAAAATACTGCTTTTATCTCTCTAGTGCATTTCTTACTCTGTTGGACTTGATTCCACCTTAAAGTAATGGTGTATTAAATATAAAGGAGTGTAATATGGAAAGTGAAGTCAGGATACCTAGGTCCAAATCCTGGTTTAGCCTCTAGTTTAGCCACCTGTTTCAGTTGGACTAACTTGTCTGATTAGACTCCCTTGCCAGTTTCCTTATCTCTAAAATAGGGTTAAGAATATCTACCTTGTAGGGTCATTTTCAGGTAAAAATAATATAATGTATGTGAACTGTACCATGCTCAAAAAGTATTTGTTATTATTACACTGAACATGGATAATTTCTTTTAGGCACTAGGCAAACACTTAGTCCACCTACATGAATAGCAGCCATTGATCATGTCCAGATACATGGCTGCAAGGCTCACTTTGTTCCTGTCCATCTAAGTCTTATTTTAGGCTCAGAGATGCTCCAAGGCAGAACCTGTTGGACCACTGTAATCTCTGAAGTTTAGGCAGTATCTGGCTACAAATAAGTACTCAGAACCCATTCTGGTTGAATTAATTCAAGTTATTTTTCATTATTGAGGACTATATGTTTTTGTTTTGTGTTGTTTTGTTTTAATAAGCAGAGATGGGATTCAAACCCAGTTTATTTGGACTCCTTTTTTTTTTTTTTTTTTTAATCATCATTTTATTGAGATATATTCACATACCACGCAGTCATACAAAACAAATTGTACTTTCGATTGTTTACAGTACCATTACATAGTTGTACATTCATCACCTAAATCAATCCCTGACACCTTCATTAGCACACACACAAAAATAACAAGAATAATAATTAGAGTGAAAAAGAGCAATTGAAGTAAAAAAGAACACTAGGTACCTTTGTCTGTTTGTTTGCTTCCCCTACTTTTCTACACATCCATCCATAAACTAGACAAAGTGGAGTTTGGTCCTTATGGCATTCCCAATCCCACTGTCACCCCTCATAAGCTACATTTTTATACAACTGTCTTCGAGATTCATGGGTTCTGGGTTGTAGTTTAATAGTTTCAGGTATCCACCACCAGCTACCCCAATTCTTTAGAACCTAAAAAAGGTTGTCTAAAGTGTGCATAAGAGTGCCCACCAGAGTGATCTCTCGGCTCGTTTTGGAATCTCTCTGCCACTGAAGCTTATTTCATTTCCTTTCACATCCCCCTTTTGGTCAAGAAGATGTTCTCCATCCCACGATGCCGGGTCTACATTCCTCCCCGGGAGTCATATTCCACGTTGCCAGGGAGATTCACTTCCCTGGGTGTCTGATCCCACGTAGGGGGGAGGGCAGTGATTTCACCTTTCAAGTTGGCTTAGCCAGAGAGAGAGGGCCACATCTGAGCAACAAAGAGGCATTCAGGAGGAGACTCTTAGGCACAAATACAGGGAGGCCTAGCCTCTCCTTTGCAGCAACCGTCTTCCCAAGGGTAAAACTTATGGTAGAGGGCTCAACCCATCAAACCACCAGTCCCCTATGTCTGTGGTCATGTTAGCAACCATGGAGGTGGGGTAGGCGAATACCCCTGCATTCTCCACAGGCTCCTCAAGGGGGCACTACATCGTTTTTTTTTGTTTTGTTTTGTTTTTCCTTGTTTGTCTTTTTTCTTTTTTTTTTTTTTTAACTTTCCCTTCTTTTTTCAAATCAACTGTATGAAAAAAAAAGTTAAAAAGAAAACAAACATACAATAAAAGAACATTTCAAAGAGACCATAGCAAGGGAGTAAGAAAAAGACAACTAACCTAAGATAACTGCTTAACTTCCAACATGTTCCTACTTTACCCCAAGAAAGTTACATACTATAGCAACATTTCAGTGAACTTGTTCCTACTACATCCATCAGAAATTAACAGACCATAGTCATTTCTGGGCATCCCCAGAACGTTAAATAGCTTATCTGTTCTTCTTGGATTATTGTTCCCCCTTCCTTAATTGCTCTCTACTGCTAGTTCCCCTACATTCTACATTATAAACCATTTGTTTTACATTTTTCAAAGTTCACATTAGTGGTAGCATATAATATTTCTCTTTTTGTGCCTGGCTTATTTCGCTCAGCATTATGTCTTCAAGGTTCATCCATGTTGTCATATGTTTCACCAGATCGTTCCTTCTTACTGCCGCGTAGTATTCCATCGTGTGTATATACCACATTTTATTTATCCACTCATCTGTTGATGGACATTTGGGTTGTTTCCATCTCTTGGCAATTGTGAATAATGCTGCTATGAACATTGGCGTGCAGATATCTGTTCGTGTCACTGCTTTCCGATCTTCCGGGTATATCCCGAGAAGTGCAATCGCTGGATCGAATGGTAGCTCTATATCTAGTTTTCTAAGGAACTGCCAGACTGACTTCCAGAGTGGCTGAACCATTATACAGTCCCACCAACAATGAATAAGAGTTCCAATTTCTCCACATCCCCTCCAGCATTTGTAGTTTCCTGTTTGTTTAATGGCAGCCATTCTAACCGGTGTTAGATGGTATCTCATTGTGGTCTTAATTTGCATCTCTCTAATAGCTAGTGAAGCTGAACATTTTTTCATGTGTTTCTTGGCCATTTGTATTTCCTCTTCAGAGAACTGTCTTTTCATATCTTTTGCCCATTTTATAATTGGGCTGTCTGTACTATTGTCATTGAGTTGTAGGATTTCTTTGTATATGCAAGATATCAGTCTTTTGTCAGATACATGGTTTCCAAAAATTTTTTCCCATTGAGTTGGCTGCCTCTTTACCTTTTTGAGAAATTCCTTTGAGGTGCAGAAACTTCTAAGCTTGAGGAGTTCCCATTTATCTATTTTCTCTTTTGTTGCTTGTGCTTTGGGTGTAAAGTCTAGGAAGTGGCCTCCTAATACAAGGTCTTGAAGATGTTTTCCTACATTATCTTCTAGGAGTTTAATGGTACTTTCTTTTATATTGAGATCTTTGGTCCATTTTGAGTTAATTTTTGTGTAGGGGGTGAGGTAGGGGTCCTCTTTCATTCTTTTGGATATGGATATCCAACTCTCCCAGCCCCATTTGTTGAAAAGACCATTATGGCTCAGTTCGGTGACTTTGGGGGCCTTATCAAAGATCAGTCGGCCATAGATCTGAGGGTCTATCTCTGAATTCTCAATTCGATTCCATTGATCTATATGTCTATCTTTGTGCCAGTACCATGCTGTTTTGGCAACTGTGGCTTTATAATAAGCTTCAAAGTCAGGGAGTGTAAGTCCTCCCACTTCGTTTTTCTTTTTTAGAGTGTCTTTAGCAATTCGAGGCATCTTCCCTTTCCAAATAAATTTGATAACTAGCTTTTCCAAGTCTGCAAAGTAGGTTGTTGGAATTTTGATTGGGATTGCATTGAATCTGTAGATGAGTTTGGGTAGAATTGACATCTTAATGACATTTAGCCTTCCTATCCATGAACATGGAATATTTTTCCATCTTTTAAGGTCCCCTTCTATTTCTTTTAGTAGAGTTATGTAGTTTTCTTTGTATAGGTCTTTTACATCTTTGGTTAAGTTGATTCCTAGGTACTTGATTTTTTTAGTTGCTATTGAAAATGGTATCTTTTTCTTGAGTGTCTCTTCAGTTTGTTCATTTCTAGCATATAGAAACATTACTGACTTATGTGCATTAATCTTGTATCCCGCTACTTTGCTAAATTTGTTTATTAGCTCTAGTAGGTGTATCGTTGATTTCTCAGGGTTTTCTAGATATAAGATCATATCATCTGCAAACAATGACAGTTTTACTTCTTCCTTTCCAATTTGGATGCCTTTTATTTCTTTGTCTTGCCGGATTGCCCTGGCTAGCACTTCCAGCACAATGTTGAATAACAGTGGTGACAGCGGGCATCCTTGTCTTGTTCCTGATCTTAGAGGGAAGGCTTTCAGTCTCTCACCATTGAGTACTATGCTGGCTGTGGGTTTTTCATATATGCTCTTTATCATGTTGAGGAAGTTTCCTTCAATTCCTACCTTTTGAAGTGTTTTTATCAAAAACGGATGTTGGATTTTGTCAAATGCTTTTTCAGCATCTATTGAGATGATCAATTGATTTTTCCCTTTCGAGTTTTTAATGTGTTGTAATACATTGATTGTTTTTCTTATGTTGAACCATCCTTGCATGCCTGGAATGAACCCCACTTGGTCATGGTGTATGATTTTTTTAATGTGTCTTTGGATTCGATTTGCAAGTATTTTATTGAGGATTTTTGCATCTATATTCATTAGGGAGATTGGCCGGTAGTTTTCCTTTTTTGTAGCATCTTTGCCTGGTTTTGGTATTAGATTGATGTTAGCTTCATAAAATGAGTTAGGTAGTGTTCCATTTTTTTCAATGTTTTGAAAGAGTTTGAGTAAGATTGGTGTCAGTTCTTTCTGGAAAGTTTGGTAGAATTCCCCTGTGAAGCCATCTGGCCCTGGGCATTTATTTGTGGGAAGATTTTTGATGACTGATTGGATCTCTTTGCTTGTGATGGGTTGGTTGAGGTCTTCTATTTCTTCTCTGGTCAGTCTAGGTTGTTCATATGTTTCCAGGAAATTGTCCATTTCTTCTACATTATCCAGTTTGTTGCCATACAGTTGTTCATAATATCCTCTTATAATTTTTTTAATTTCTTCAGGATCTGCAGTTATGTCACCTTTTTCATTCATTATTTTGTTTATATGGGTCTTCTCTCTTTTTGATTTTGTCAGTCTAGCTAGGGGCTTGTCAATCTTGTTGATCTTCTCAAAGAACCAACTTTTGGTGATATTTATCCTTTCTATTGTTTTTTTGTTCTCTATGTCATTTATTTCTGCTTTAATCCTTGTTATTTCTTTTCTTGTACTTGGTTTAGGATTGGTTTGCTGTTCATTTTCTAGCTTCTTCAGTTGATCCATTAGTTCTTTGATTTTGGCTCTTTCTTCCTTTTTAATATATGCGTTTAGTGCTATAAATTTCCCCTTAGCACTGCTTTTGCTGCATCCCATAGGTTTTGGTATGTTGTGTTCTCATTTTCATTCGTCTCTATATATTTAGCAATTTCTCTTGCTATTTCTTCTTTAACCCAGTGATTGTTTAGGAGTGTGTTGTTTAACCTCCAGGTATTTGTGAATTTTCTAAGTCTCTGATGGTTATTGACTTCTAATTGTATTCCATTGTGGTCAGAGAATGTGCTTTGAATAATTTCAATCTTTTTAAATTTATTGAGGCTTGTTTTATGTCCCAGCATATGATCTATTCTGGAGAAAGTTCCGTGAGCACTAGAAAAGTATGTGTATCCTGTTGATTTGGGATGTAATGTCCTGTAGATGTCTGTTAAATCTAATTCATTTATCAGATTGTTTAGGTTTTCAATTTCCTTATTGGTCTTCTGTCTGGTTTATCTATCTATAGGAGAGAGTGATGTGTTGAAGTCTCCCACAATTATTGTGGAAACATCAATTGCTTCCTTTAGTTTTGCCAATGTTTCTCTCATGTATTTTGTGGCACCTTGATTGGGTGCATAGACATTTACGATTGTTATTTCTTCTTGCTGAATTGCCCCTTTTATTAGTATGTAGTGGCCTTCTTTGTCTCTCAAAACATCCCTGCATTTGAAGTCTATTTTATCTGAGATTAATATTGCTACACCTGCTTTCTTTTGGCTGTAGCTTGCATGAAATATTTTTTTCCATCCTTTCACTTTCAGTTTCTTTGTGTCCCTGTGTCTAAGATGAGTCTCTTGTATGCAACATATTGATGGTTCATTTTTTTTGATCCATTCTGCGAATCTATATCTTTTAATTGGGGAGTTTAATCCATTTACATTCAACGTTAAAACCGTGAAGGCATTTCTTGAATCGGCCATCTTATCCTTTGGATTATGTTTGCCATATTTTCCCTCTCTCTATTAATATCCTTTATTGTACCCATACCGAATCTCTTTAGTACTGAACCTTTCTCCAAGTCTCTCTGTCCTGTCTTTGTTTCTCTGTCTGTAGGGCTCCCTTTAGTATCTCCAGTAGGGCAGGTCTCTTGTTAGCAAATTCTCTCAGCATTTCTTTGTCTGTGAAAAATTTAAGCTCTCCCTCAAATTTGAAGGAGAGCTTTGCTGGATAAAGTATTCTTGGCTGGAAATTCCTCTCACTCAGAATTTTAAATATATCGTGCCACTGCCTTCTCGCCTCCATGGTGGCTGCTGAGTAGTCACTACTTAGTCTTATGCTGTTTCCTTTGTATGTGGTGAATTGCTTTTCTCTTGCTGCTTTCAGAACTTGCTCCTTCTCTTCTATGTTTGACAGTGTGATCAGTATATGTCTCGGAGTGGGTTTTTTTGGATTTATTCTATTTGGAGTTCGCTGAGCATTTATGATTTGTGTATTTATGTTGTTTAGAAGATTTGGGAAGTTTTCCCCAACAATTTCTTTGAATACTCTTCCTAGACCTTTACCCTTTTCTTCCCCTTCTGGGACACCAATGAGTCTTATATTTGGACGTTTCATATTATCTATCATATCCCTGAGGTCCATTTCGATTTTTTCAATTTTTTTCCCCATTCTTTCTTTTATGTTTTCATTTTCCATTCTGTCATCTTCCAGGTCACTGATTCGTTGTTCAACTTCCTCTAGTCTTGTACTATGAGTGTCCAGAATCTTTTTAATTTGGTCAACAGTTTCTTTAATTTCCATAAGATCATCCATTTTTTTATTTAGTCTTGCAATGTCTTCTTTATGCTCTTCTAGGGTCTTCTTGATTTCCTTCATATCCCGTACTAGGGTCTCATTGTTCATCTTTAGTTCTTTGAGTAGCTGCTCTAGGTGTGTCTCTTCTGGTCTTTTGATTTGGGTGCTTGGGCTTGGGTTATCCATATCGTCTGGTTTTTTCATATGCTTTATAATTTTCTGTTGTTTTTGGCCTCGTGGCATTTGCTGACCTTGATAGGGTTCTTTTAGGGTTTGTAGACCAGTTGAAGTCCTTATCTCTAATTTATCAGATCTACAGCTTCGTGGAGTACACTTTCTCTAACTAACCAGCAGGTGGCGTCCACGAGCCACCTGTTCTCCACAAGCCAGATCTCCCCTGCTTAGCCTTTTTGGTGAGTGGGGGAGTGAGTCTTGTGGGGCCCAATTGGTGTCCCAAGCTTGCGTGTGTAGTTGGTGTTGCCTGCCCTGTATGTGGGGCGTGTTTCTGGGCAGTCGGGGAGGGGGGGTGGCCCTAACAATCAAATCTCCCTGATGATCCTAGAGTTTTAAAGCTACTGCAATAGTCTAATCCTTCAGTTCAGTCCTGCCACAGTTTGTCTCTGCCACTGACCCACAAGTCTTTGGTATTGGCGTATGGCTCCTGAGACTTGCAAGTGGGCCCCTCTTCCAGGCTGTGCACCCCGGGTCCTCTGTTGAGGGATGACTGTGCTATGTCGCAGGTGAGTGCCGTCCCCCCAGGGCAGTTCTGGGCTGCTGGGCTGTGTTGGGAGGCTCCCAGTCTGCTCAAATAATGGCTGAATGGGGCTCTGTTAATTCACACTGCTCCCCCTTCCCAGCTCTGGGACATTCAGCTGAGGTTGCAGGGAAGGCTAATGTCCACGCCCAGTTTTGTGGTGTGTGCCTGTTATTTGAAGCACTTCAGTCACACTGGGTTGTCTGGGGCAGCTCTGGGCTATGGGGCTGGCGATGGGCAGGAGTGTTTCCTGTCCACCAGGATGGTGGCTGTGAGCGGACACCCCCCTTTTCTTGGGAAGTTGTGTTGTTTAGTGAATTTTCTCAGCCACTGGATTATTGCCTTTTGTCTCAGAGCTCTCTTAGTTCTGCTCTTGACTTGACGTGCCCAAATTTCAATTCTTTGAAGCTTTCTGTATTGAGCTTCTTAGAGTAATTGTTTTAGAAAAAGCAAAAAGGATTTAAAAAAAAAAAAACGGCCCTCCTCAGAGATCTAATGGGTTATTGAAATGCTAATAGACAAAGCAACCAGGGCCATTAAGGAAAGGTGCCCAGGGCAGAGAGATCAGCCTTGCTTCGGGATTTGCATATGCGCCTCAAGGCCTGATCTCCGCCCTTCCCCTTTCTGTGTTCACCAGAACTCCAAAAATCCTCTGCTTTTATTTTGGAGTTTTTCGTGTTGTTTTTTTTCTATGCCTGTCTCCTCCCTGCTGGGCTGGCTGCTCTCAGAGTCTCTGGTGTCTGGCCTCAGTCTATCTATGGTTGGAGTTTGAATCAGTAGAATGAGTTTCCGGTAAGAGCAGCCACTGCAATTCTCCCTTCTCCTTCCTGGAGCTGACAGCCCCTCCTCCCCCGGGACTGAGCCTGGCAGGGAGGGGCGCGGGTCCCCTGGCCGCAAAAACTTACAGATTTCGCTGATCTCAGCAGTTCCACGTTTTCATGAGTGTTGTATGAAGTATGCCCAAAGACAGATTGCTCTGTGGTGTCCAGTCCACGCAGTTCCTGGCTTTTTACCTACTTTCCTGGAGGAGTAACTAAAACATACAGCTCACCAGTCTGCCATCTTGCCCCGCCTCTCTGGACTCCTTTTTGATTCAACACTTTGTGATTCAATAACTCAGCATCACTTATGACCCTGTTTTTTCACATATTGTCATCTGGGCCATCAACATTTTGGGTGATGCACCATTTCTTTCTGTTTGTTTGATTTATTTACTGTTTTTTTTTTAGTTTATTTTTTATTTTTTTATTGAAATATATTCACATACCATACAATCATCCAAAGTGTAAAACAGTTGTTCACATATCATCATATAGTTGCGCATTCATCACCACAATCAATTTTTGGACATATTCACTGCTCCCCAAAATAAAAATAAGAATAAAAATAAAAGTAAAAAGAACACTCAAAATGTCCCATATCCCCCTCCTCCATATTATTCATTTACTTTTTGTCCTCATTTTTTCTACTCATTTGTACATACACTGGATAAAGAGAGTGTGAGCCACAAGGTTTTCACAATCACATGGTCGCACCATATAAGCTATAGAGTTATACAATCGTCTTTAAGAATCAAGGCTACTGGGTTGCACTTTCACGGTTTTAAGTATTTCCTTCTAGCTATTCCAATACACTAAAAAGGGATATCTACATAACACATAAGAATAACCTCCAGAATGACTTCTAAAGTCCATTTGAAGTCTCTCAGCCACTGAAACTTTATTTTGTTTCATTTCTCTCCCACCTTTTGGTCAAGAAGACTTTCTCAGTCCCACAGTGCTGGGTCCAGGCTCATCCCTGGGAGTCATGTCTTGCATTGCCAGGGAGATTTACACCCCTGGGAGTCATGTCCCACGTAGGGAGGAGGGCAGTGAGCTTACTCTGCAGAGTTGTCTTAGAGGCCACATCTGAGCAACAAAAGAGGTTCTCTGGGGTGACTCTTACGCACAATTATAAGTAGGCTTAGCCTCTTCTTTGCAGTAATAAGCTTCATAAGGACAAGCCCCAAGATCAAGGGCTTTATTTATTAAATTGGTAGTCCTCAGTGCTTGTGAGAATATCAGTAATTACCCAGGTGGGGAATTTTAATATTTCCGTGTTTTCCCCCAGTTCCTCAGGTGGGGGGAGGGGCTGAAAATACATTTTTGTTCTCTGCCCAAATTACTCTGGGATGTATTGGGGCTTCAGACTAACCTGTACAAACCAATCAGATTTCACTCCCTATTAAACATTCCATGTAATTATGTTGTTTGAATAAACTGATCATACAAGTTATATTATATAGTGTGTTACAAAAAATATAGATTTTGCAGCTAATGAATATCTCTTCCTTTGGTCTCACACAGAAGTTGAAATTTTAAAAACACCATCACTATTGTCCTTTACCCTTTAGTCTAATTTATGTTAGTCCTAACCAAGTCCATTTCGTTTGTATCTCTAACTGAAGTCTGAACTCTTTTTCAGCTTTTTAAAACTGTTGCTGTATGCGCTAATACTGACATCCATAGCTGCCAAACTCTACCTCTGAGTCTCAGCTGTCACACAGATACCCAAAGTTCCAGAGACCAACCAGGTTATTCACAAAGAGCTCAGCATCTCAGAATTTAGGAATTTAGAGATAACCATTACAACTTAGGAATAGATAGGACTGCTGTAAGAGTTTGCAATCTAGAGACCTTTACAATAGGCATTTCCCTGATAACCTGTGCTCTAAGATTGAAGTCTCAGAGTTTACACATTATAGTTAGTCCATATTAGTGAGGCATTATAATGTTTATCTTTTCATTTCTGGCATATTTCCCTCAAAATGCTGTCCTCAAGATCCATTCACCTTGTTGAATGTCTCACAACTTCATTTCTTCTTGTCCTCACTCAATATTCCATTGTATGCACAACACAGCTCACCATTTTGTTCATCAGTTGATGTACCCTTTGGCCACCTCCATCCGTTGCAAATCATGAATACTGCTGCCATAAACACCAGTGTGCAACTGTCCATTCATGTCCCAGCTCAAAGTTCTTCCAAGTATATACCCAATAATGAGGTTGCAGTACCTTATGGCACCCACATACTTAGCTTCTTGTGGAATCACCACACTGTCCTCCAAGTAGGCTGTACTGTTCTACTTCCCCACCAACTGTGAATAGCTACATTCCTCTCTCCATGTTTTCTCCAACACTTGTATCCCTCTATTTTTTACCCCTGCAATCTTAAAGAGATATATTCACATACCTCCACTCATCCATGGTGTACAACCAATTGTTCACAGTATCATCATATAGTTGTACATTTATTACCACAACAGCACTTAAACATATTCATTACTTGAAAAAAATATATAAAAAAGAATAAAAATATAATAAAATAAAATAAAGTAATAAGATCAGACAACAATACCACCACCAAGAATCCCATATCCCTCCCTTGTATCCACCTCTTATAGATATTTGGCTTTGGTCTATTGCCTTTGTTACAATTAATGGAAGCATATTACAATGTTACTGTTAACTATAGACTCTAGTTTGCATTGATTATATTTTTTCCCCAATACCATCCATTTTTCAGCACGTTGCAAGGTTGACATTCATTTGTTCTTCCACATGTGGCAACATTTTTATATTTGTACATTTAGTCACCATCATTGACCACTCTAGGTTTCACTAAGTTATAAAGTCCAGGCTTTATGATCTATCTTTCCTTCTGGTGTCATACTCGCCCCTAGCCCTCCTCTTTCAGCTTTACTCACAGACATCTTTGTTCAGTGTACTTACAATATTGTACTACAATCACACAGTATCATGCTATCCATTTCTGGATCTATACAATCAATCCTGCTGAACATTCTGTAGTCCTTCAGCATCAAATGCCCTATCTCTACCTTCTTTTTAACTCCTGATAACTTGTGTTCTCAGTTTTAACTCTCAAAGTTTGCTCATTAATGTTATTTCATATTAGTGAGACCATACAATATTTGTCCTTTTGTTTCTGGCTAACTTCATTCAACATAATGTCCTCAAGGTTCATCCACATTATATGTTCCATGTCTTTGTTCTGTCTTAACACTGTGTAATATTCCATCATGTGCATGTACCACAGTTTGCTTATCCACTCGTCCATTGATGGATATTTGGGCTGTTTCCGTCTCTTGGCAATCATGAATACTGCGTCTATAAACATCGGTTTACAAATGTCTGTTTGTGTCTTAGCTTTCAGTTCCTCTGAGTATATACCTAGTAATGGAATAGCTGGATCACATGGCAGTTCCATACTTAGCTTCCTGAGGAACGGCCACACTGCCTTTCAGAGTGGCTGCACCATTCTACTTTCCCATGAACAGTAAATAAGTGTGCCTTTTTCTCCACATCCTCTCCAGCACTTGTAATTTTCTTTTTTTTTCATAATGGCCATTCTAGTAGGTGTGAGATGATATCTCGTGATTTTGATTGGCATTTCCCTAATAGCCAGTGAAATTGAGCATTTTTTCATATGTTTTTGAGCCATTTGTATTTTCTTTTCAGAAAAGCATCTGTCCATGTCTTTTGCCCATTTTTTAGTTGGGTTGTTTGTCTTTCTGTTCTTGCATTGCAGGATCTCCTTATATATTCTAGATATTAAACCCTTATCTGATACGTGATTTCCACATATAGTCTCCCATTGCGTAGGCTGCCTTTTTACCTTTCTGACAAAGTCCTTTGACATACAAAAGTGTTTAATTTTGAGGGGATCCCATTTATCTTTTTCTTCTTTCATTGCTCGTATCACAAGATCTTTGCAATATTTCCTTACATTTTCTTCTGAATATCTTATGATGTTAGCACTAGTGTTTAGGTCTTTGATCCATTTCTAGTTAATATTTGTATAAGGTTGGAGATAGAAATCCTCTTTCATTCTGTTGAATATGGATATCCAGTTCTCCAAACACCATTTATTGAAGAGGCTGCTCTGTCCCAGTTGTGTTGACTTGCTGCCTTATCAAAGATAAATTGTCCATAGATGAGAGGGTCTATTTCTGAACACTCAGTTTGATTCCATTGGTCAGTATATCTATCTTTATGCCATTACCATGCTGTTTTGACCACCATAGCTTTGTATTATGTTTTAGAGTCAGGTAGTGTGAGACCTCCAACTTCATTCCTCTTTCTCAAGATATTTTTGGCTATTTGGGGCACCCTGTCCTTCCAAATAAATTTGATTTTTGGTTTTCCTATTTCTGCAAAGTAAGTTGTTCGGATTTGAATTGGTATCACATTGAATCTATAAATCAATTTAGGTAGAATTGACATCTTAACTATATTTAGTCTTCCAATCCATGACCATGGTATGTCCTTCCATTTATTTAGGTCTTCCTTGATTTCTTTTCGAAATTTTTTGTAGTTTTCTGTGTATAGATCTTTTATGTCCTTGGTTAAATTTATTCTTAAATACTTGATGTTTTTTGGTTGCTATTGTAAATGGAATATTTTTTCTTGATTTCCTCCTCTGATTGCTCCTTACTAGTGTATCAAACCTACTGATTTTTGCTTGTTGATCTTTTATCCTGGCTCTTTGCTGTACTCATTTATCAGCTGTAGTAGCTTTGCTGTAGATTTTTCAGGATTTTCTACATACAGGATCATGTCATCTGCAAACAGTGAAAGTTTTACTTCTTCCTTTCCAATTTGTATGGTTTTATATCTTTTTCTTGCCTAATTTTTCTAGCTAGAACTTCCAGCACAATGTTGAATAACAATGGTGACAGTGGGCATCCTGTCTTGTTCCTGATCTTAAAGGGAAAGCCTTCAGTCTTTCCCCACTGAGTATGATGTTAACTGTGGGTTTTTCATATATTGCCTTTATCACATTGAGAAAGTTCCTTTCTATTCCTGTCCTTTTGAGTGTTTTCATCACATGTTGAATTTTGTCAAACGCCTTTTCTGCATCAATTGAGAAGATCATGTGGTTCTTCCATTTTAATTTATTGATGTGGTGTATTACATTAATTGATTTTCTTGTGTTGAACCAGCCTTGCGTACCTGGAATAAATCCCATTTGGTCATGGTATATAATTCTTTTAATGTGTTGCTCGGTTCGATTTGCAAGTATTTTGTTGAGGATTTTTGTATCAAAAAGAGTAAGTTTACTGGTTAAAAAATACTAGGGAAATTGGGGTGGGTGCCTGTGGCTTCTTGGCCATCTGATTCTGTGTGTTCAGGCATAAGAATTCAATGCAGGAACTTAAACTATTTTGAATAATTGTTAACATTCCATGGTGATTCTACAAAGAGAAGGCTCCAAGGTAGGAAAGTAATTTGTCTTTATTCCTCTTTCTACATGCAAAGACTTCCTTTAGATTTGTAAACCAGCTGGGGATCCACTACCCTATTGTGATGATTTGATGCTGTATGTACCCCAGAAAAGATCATGTTCTTCAGTTTAATCCATTGTTAAATTTAATCAAATAGGTGTGTTCCATCATAAGTAGGATCCTTTGGTGAGTAGAATCTTAAATTGAGATGTAACCCACCTCATTCTAGGTGGATCTTAATCTTCTTACTGGAGTCCATTATAAGAAGATAATAGACAGAAGACACATGAAAAAGCCTCAGAGAAGCTCAGAAAGAAAAGTCCCAGAGAAGCTGACAGATGGAGCAGCCAGAAACCAAAAGCAATGAAACCCAGGAGAGAAGGACCAACAGATGCCACCATATGCCTTCCTATGTGACAAAGGATTCCCAGATCACCAGCAGCTTTTCCTCAGAAAGAATGTATTGTCCTGTTGATGCCTTGATTTGGACATGTTCACAGCCTCAGAACTGTAAACTTGTAAGTTAATAAATCCCCATTGTAAATGCCAACCCATTTCTGGTATATTGTATTTCATCAGCTTTAGCAAATTAAAATGCCCATCATCCACAGATTCTGCAAAATGCACAGCATGTGAATACCACCCAAAAGGGCTTCTTCCAAACTGCATGGGCTAATCTCTAGTTGGCAGTGCCCTTCAGAGTGCACCATAGAGATGGGGGAACGTACCTTTCAGAGAGGCTCTTCCACAGGGGAAAGCATTTGTTATTGCCCAGGTTGGTTCTACTGGCTAGCTGGGCTCCAGCAGCTACTACTTTCAGCACATAAAGATTTACATTCCTCTTTTCCCTTCTTGTATTACATTCTTCAAAGACTTCCATGCTTGCCAACTGGCTAGAACTCAAGCTTCAGCATTTACTTTGCATGGCTCAAAGACCCTGCATGTGCCAGTTTCCTTCTATGTGTGACATCACCTATTGTGGTCCAGGAAACACAAAGCCTTAAAATTTGAGCATTACCCTCAGTAAGTAAAGGACACTCCATTTTCGATGGGTATGATATCAGGCTATCAGGCTTTTTTGGACAGCCGAGAATGAATCTAATCAAATTAGTGGACTGAAGAAGTCCACTGGAAAGTTCCACTTAGTCCAAAACTGCTGCCACTGCCCCACACATCATGGAATGGTCCTCTTTGGGACATCTCTAGAGCCTGTAGGAAACACTTGAACATGCTCCCTGATGGCAAAACACCAATTTAAAAAAAAAATGCTGAATGATTAATGGAGGCAAGTCTGGTGAATAAACTGGATAGAACCATCTTGGACACCAGTTGAGAGGTGGTAATAAGCAATGAAGCTGAACTAGAAGGCCAAAAGCTGTTTTTTTTTTTTTTTAATCATCATTTTATTGAGATATATTCACATACCACGCAGTCATACAAAACAAATTGTACTTTCGATTGTTTACAGTACCATTACATAGTTGTACATTCATCACCTAAATCAATCCCTGACACCTTCATTAGCACACACACAAAAATAACAAGAATAATAATTAGAGTGAAAAAGAGCAATTGAAGTAAAAAAGAACACTGGGTACCTTTGTCTGTTTGTTTCCTTCCCCTACTTTTCTACACATCCATCCATAAACTAGACAAAGTGGAGTTTGGTCCTTATGGCATTCCCAATCCCACTGTCACCCCTCATAAGCTACATTTTTATACAACTGTCTTCGAGATTCATGGGTTCTGGGTTGTAGTTTAATAGTTTCAGGTATCCACCACCAGCTACCCCAATTCTTTAGAACCTAAAAAAGGTTGTCTAAGTGTGCGTAAGAGTGCCCACCAGAGTGATCTCTCGGCTCGTTTTGGAATCTCTCTGCCACTGAAGCTTATTTCATTTCCTTTCACATCCCCCTTTTGGTCAAGAAGATGTTCTCCATCCCACGATGCCGGGTCTACATTCCTCCCCGGGAGTCATATTCCACGTTGCCAGGGAGATTCACTTCCCTAGGTGTCTGATCCCACGTAGGGGGGAGGGCAGTGATTTCACCTTTCAAGTTGGCTTAGCCAGAGAGAGAGGGCCACATCTGAGCAACAAAGAGGCATTCAGGAGGAGACTCTTAGGCACAAATAAAGGGAGGCCTAGCCTCTCCCCAAAAGCTGTTTTGAGGACCATCCTCAGTTAGGCATTTCAGGCCCATCTGGAAGAATGGCACCAACACAGAAATGTGTGAATGAGCAGCTCTAAAGCCAACCTCTCATTTAAGTACCAGGTTTAGTGCTTTATATAGTCATACTGAATAACTTAGCTAAGAATTAGAATTCTTCTTTATGTGGAAAATATTTTATATACACTTCAGAAGCAAAAAGCCTCAAGAAAAAAATTTTAAAGCAAGGTGATCCCATCAATCTACTGAGAGGGTCTTTGTGAGAATTACATGACAAACACATAAAAGGACACAATAGATACACACTAAACACTGCTTTCTTACTTTTTTCCCTTCTCTTGAAACAGGAAGGGAGGCTAAAATTTTAAGTGCCATGCTCCCAAACCCCTCTTCTGGTCTTGTTTGTAAGTTCTACAATAAAAACCAAGAAATAGAAGATCCAGATGTGAGAAGACAGACCCAAAAAGCATTTCCAAACTCGGACGCCTAAGAGTTCCAGTGAAGTCCTATGTTCTAAGTCATAAAATCAGTTGAGCTTTAGGACTAAAATTACTGGTCCTCTGATTTGCAGGAAGAATGCGATTGGAGTTTAGCAGAGTCTCCTTGACCCATGAGGCTTTGGAGGGTAGTTAATATTGTAAGTAAAAAGGTACATAGTTAATATTGTAAATAAAAAGGTACTTACAGGCAAGCTGAATAAGTAGATGACAAACACTTTCTCCTTTGAACATAGAACTGAGCCACCAGGCCCTTCTAACTTATCCTCACTCAATTTCCCAGCATTCTTCTGGTATGGCAAGCTGTGACTTACTGTGTGTTAATGGTGTCGTTTAAGTGGCTGCCTTGCTCCATTTCTGAGGTGGTGGACTTCTGAGGGTCTAGGGCACAAATCAACAGCACCTTCAAGTGTACTTTAAGAGAAAAACTGCTGAAAGAGATGGAATAGTCAGACTGATGTTGAGACTCTGATGCGGAGAACTCCTGGGGCAGGGAACTTTGGTTTCAGGAAGTCTCAGTGCTCTAACAGGCTCATTTAAATCTTACATTTCAAGTCACTGAGGTTAGGCCAACTTGATGGAAAACTGAATTGACTTCAAGCCTTGGTGTATAGGATGTCTTGTGGACTTCTCAGACCTTTAGCCTTAACCAGCATTAGGAAAAATGTTCACTAGGTGAAAGCAGATATTTTCCTGGGGGTTCTTTATTCAAACGATCTCAGTTTATTCATCCTTGGGAGGCAAGAAATGAGAATGCATGGGACAGGGGAGGGTACAGTAGAAAGAGGCTCATTTCATTTCCTTTGGGGTATTATTCAGGACTATTTTTCCAATTTGGAGCTCCAAACAGGCAATTGATGGTGGTGTTCAATTTCCCTTTGTATGTATGTTCAAGACTGTTAAGCTATATTTGGAGAATCAGTTTCAAGTTATTTTGACAATTCCCTTTTTTTAAATTCATTTTACTGAGATCTATTCACATACTATGCAGTCATAGAAAACAAATCGTACATTTGATTATTCATAGTACCATTACATAGTTGTGCATTCATCACCAATATCAATCCCTGACACCTTCATTACCACACACACAAAAATAACAAGAATAATAATTAAAGTGAAAAAGAGCAATTAAAGTAAAAAAGAAAACTGGGTGCCTTTTTTTTTTTCTTCCCCCATTTTTCTAGCCTTCCATCCATAAACTAGACAAAGGGGAGTGTGGTCCATATGGCTTTCCCAATCTCATTGTCACCCCTCATAAGCTACATTTTTATACAATCGTCTTCAAGATTCATGGGTTCTGGGTTGTAGTTTGATAGTTTCAAGTATTTACTGCTAGCTACTCCAATTCACGAGAACCTAAAAAGGGCTGTTTATCTTGTGCGTAAGAGTGCCCATGACAATTCCCTTTTACTTTGAGCAGGGGGTATTCCATTCCCAGCTAGGGATAATGTTGAAAGCTAGAATTCCATAGCCCTAATAAAGGCAAGATTTGCTGCAAGAAATCTTTGCAATTTAGCTCCAGCATCTTCTTCCTAGGTCGCTTATTCAGGACGTGCAAGTTGGGCATGCAAGAAACTTGCAAAAATCATGGAAGGGGAGGGAGACAGGCTTACAAGTGAGTCTGAAAAATGAAGGGCCTCCCACACTTTATTGGTACAAGAATTACCTGGAGAGTTTGTGAGAAAGGTAGATTCTCAGAACCCTCCACCTGCAAAGCCCTGAGCAGCTGGAGGTGCCACAACTTTGATAAGGCTCTCATAGTATTGGCATCCAAGGGGCAGTCATGGGGATGGGGGTGGAAGGAGAACTGATGCATTCTACCTGAGGCAAAGAGGAAGGAAAGAACAGAGAAACAGAGCTGAAAAAAAGATCTAGGAAAACATAGTTTTAGATGGAAATCAGCAGAAACACAAAAGAAAAGAACCATAAAGTAGCAAACATGGCCCGTGATGCTGGGTGGAACAATAACAGCCAGGTTTCCCACCACATATGACCTCAATGAGAAAGCAGCATGTTGACACAAGGCTTCATAAACCCCAACTCTCCCTAGAGGATCTGCTTCCAGAACACCAAGCTAGCTGAACAGAATTCTCAAAAAATTCCAGAATAATAGGCTTGTGAAATGGGCCAACATACAGCATAGAATGACTGCAAGGGAGTTGGCCAGGGGTAGTCCTGCAATTTCCTTCTCCTGTGGATGCAACAACTGGGGTGGTAGGCAAGAGGATCTTAAGCTCAGCACAGATGGGTTCTGGCAGCCCAAACTGGGGATGAACTCCCTGGGTAGAATTCTTTCCAGTGCTGCAGTGAAACCAGCCTGAAGAGAATGTGTTCTCACCCAGTCAGTGTTGTTTCTGTGGCTTTGCAATCTCCTCCTGCATGCACAACTTGAGGGCCTCTTGCATGGGTGGATCCAGAGGCATGTGTCCTGACACCTCTTCACTTACTCTGTCTGGATCATTGTCCTGTTACACTATAACTGACATAACCTCTCCACTGTTGGCCTCATATTCAAGCGGAAGAACTAATGTCCAGAAGGTTCCAGCTTGCCACCCCTGCTGCTTTCATGTGACTCCTCGTAGTCTGGTTGCTTGGGTGGGTAGAGCCATCTCAGGGTGGAGGCAGGTACACCAGCAGGTCAGCTTGCAGGGCTGCATTCAGCACAGGCATATGCTGCCTCCTCACCTTCTTCTTGGCTGCCTGCTTCACCTTCTTGTTGTAGCTGTCCCAATTAAGCTGGTTCCTTCAGGTATGGTGCACGAAACTATGGCTTGTTTCTAGCTGCCTGCCACAGATTGCTACAGAGTTCTGGCCCAGAGTCAGGCGCCGCCTCCATCTGAAGCTCTGTGAATTGATCTGCAGGTGTCTCAATGGCCCCAAAGGCCGCCCCTCCCCAGGGCTGCATGCTTTTTGGGGGAAAAAAGGAACCAGGTGGCTAGATCAAGGTGGGGTAAATTATTTGAAAGCCACCTCCTTCCTTGGATAAATAACCCAAATGTGTCTCTTTCTGTGAGATAACTAATGGCACATCTGTGCATAAAGACCCACACATCATTAAATCTCAGTAGTAACCAGGAAGGGAAGACAGGGCCTGATGTATCATAGGTGCTCAAAAAGTCTCCGTTGGTGGGAGAGGAAGAGAAGCAGGCCCACAATCGGTGTGGAGGCCCAAAGATGGTGGAAAGCTAGAGTCTGGTGTAACTGCAGGTGGCAATGGAGTCTGGATCTGAAGCAGGTAGAGGTTAGGGGAAGTCTTGAGAAAGGATCCCAAGAGATACTATCAATGAGAATGATGTGTGAATTCTAAAGGGGGCGGCTGCAACTTTGAGGTGTTTATTGTGGTTGTTACCACTTTAAGGATACCAAAGGTGATTATGGTGAAGGACCTGCCTATTTCACTTCGTTTTCCCTTTCTTCTGTTCCAGGCTCACTCTACCCAGGGGCAAAGTATGAAGTTGCCTGTGCAGCATGGGAAAGGCTTTCCTACCAAAGATCTGCCTTCTCCCCCAGAGGCATGCAATTTTGACCACAAGTCAGTCTCTCCTGTGAGTTGAAGTGCTCAAAAGCACTGTGTAGTAAGGAAACAAGAAACTCTTATCTCCTGACCTCAGATTAGGTTAGCAAATTAGCTCCTGACTGGTTAGAAAGAACCAATCACTAGCACTTCTCACCAGAACATACAGAGCAAGTGAGTTTTTGGTGTAGGGTAAAGGAGAGGAGAGGGTTTGGATTTAGAAGAACAAGCTCACAACAAGGCAGCCCTGGTCTGGGCACCTCAGTAAGTGCCTTTGGTTCTTGAGGCCCAATGGAGGAGGGGACCAAATTGGAGAGAGAGTATAAAGACCTGAGGATGGAGGAGGGTACCCCAAACAAATGTCATCCACTTGCCAGTTTAATTTACTGCTTATTCCATTTCTCTTGCTCATTTGTCTTTCTAGCTTTTCCAGCTTTCTCCTCCAGGAAATCTTTCCTGAAGAAGTTTGAGGTATGGTAACATGTTCCATTTCCTAGTGTGAATGTATCTCATTCCCACACATCAAGCCGCCCTTTTGTCCGCATAAGAATAGTCTGTGGGGTATGCCTCCATTTCCAAAAGAAAAAGAGAATAATAATAATTACAACAACAGAAGCAAAACAACAACAATACAAAAAACAACAGGAATTATTGTTCAAGAACTCAGTTTGTGCTAAGCATCTAACTTTACTATATTTTCTTGTTTAATCCTCTCTAAAATCTTATAAAGTATGTATTTATTTTCTCAGTGTTATATATGAGACTGAGTTGTCAAGCAATTTTCCAGAGGTCACACAGGTAGTAAGTAGCAGATCCCCAAACCAAAACCAAAACCTATGCCCTTAACAGTTGTATATCTCCATGCAAATCCTAGATAGGGTTGGAGGAAGGAGGAAGAATGATTCCATTCAACAAAAGTGTATGCACATCCTACTGTGTGCTGGGCCTTACGGAGTATACAAAGATGAATACACACAGTCCCTACCCATAACAAGCTTTCAGTAGAACAGAGGGGATATGACCACTGTTCCCATAACTCTAATAGAAGGCAGAGTAGAATTAGTCCTAGAAGATATTAATGATAATAGCTACCATTTATTAAAAGCATACTATGTGTCATGTACTATGCTAATACATTATACATATATTTAATCCTCATAATAACTCTGGAACTATTACTACTCCATTTTACAGATAAGGAAACAAGACTAATGGAGCATTCACTAACTTCTGTGACTCAGAATAGTATGTGGCTGGGCTTTTTGGGAGCAGAAGGAGAGAACTGGACTCACCATTTGCTTATACCTCATTTTGAATGAACTAAATGTATCTGCATCCACCTCAGTACCTAAAAACTGGGGCCACCAGCTGCTTCAATATTGGCTGTACCTCACCCAGCACCAGATCTGAAGAAATGTGACATCATAATTTCATTTCATTTGGAAACATGAGGACAATGAAGCCCACCAGAGTTCCATTATTGGCCACTACCCCAAATGGGCCATCACCACCCTTTATTTTGTTTTGTTTAAAATCACTTATTCATTGAGAACTTATGAAATGCCATTGACTTGTAGACTTCAAAATTGTTAAAATGGTACATTTTATAATTGTGTGTATTTTACCACAATAAAATAACTGTTTATTTTACTGTTCTAGTTTGCTAATGCTGCAGAATGCAAAACACCAGAGATGGATAGGGTTTTATAAAACGGGGGTTTATTTCGCTACACAGTTACAGTCTTAAGGCCACAAAATGTCCAAGCTAACACACCAGCAACCAGGCACCTTCACCGGAGGATGGCCAATGGCGTCCGGAAAACCTCTGTTAGCTAGGAAGGCAGCCGGCGTCTGCTCCAATGCTCCGGCCTCAAAACGGCTTTCTCCCAGGACGTTCCTCTCTAGCAAGCTTGCTCCTCTTCAAAACATCACTCCCAGCTGCACTCTCTTCCTCCCCCCCGAGTAGGCTCATTTATGTAGCTCCACCGATAAAGGCCCACCCCGAATGGGTGGGGCCACGCCTCCATGAGAACATCTCATCAGAATCATTGCCCACAGCTGGGTGGGGCACATTCCAAGGAAATCCAACCATCACCAAAACTTCCACCCCACACACAAGACCACAAAGATAATGGCATTTGGGGGACACAATACACTCAAACTGGCACATATACAAAATGTTAACTTTCATTAAAAGTTTAATATACATCTCACGGCTACAGTCACCTTCTTTAAAAAAAGGTACAAAAGCTAAATACTTTATCATGGAGTTCATAATCAGAGCAAAAGAGCCTTACTCCAAGGAGACCAGAAGACCAGCTCTACTGACACTTTATTTGGAGAGTAGCCCCACTGCAGTCACCTTTCACAATCCCATACTGCTTCGTGTCTCTGTTCCCCAGCCCTTCTTTCTATGGCTCCCTTGCCTCATAATTATGTACACTGAATCCCCCAGGTCCTTTGTTGTGCAATGGTCAAGTTTTCCTACATCCTTGTCACCTAATGTTACTTGCACCTCCTTGTTCTGGCTAACTCTGGTGTTCCCCTAAGGACACTCCTGACCCTGGAGAGTGCAGAGTGGAGGATGCTCACTCTCCTACAAGAACTGGAGGAAGAACTGGCATCTTCCTAATTTTAGAAGGTAGCTTCCAGACCGTTGTTTCTGCACCCTGTTGGAAACACAACTTTGAGGCACATGCCATCCAAATAAATCACCTAATTTGTGTCCAGGGGTAGTGGCTAGAGTCCCACTTCTCGGACCAGAATCTTATTTATCTCTAGTCTTTTGTCTTCATTTTCACTAAAGTTATTCTTCTAACTCATTGAACCCTCTAGTCCTTTGACCCCTCCATTACTGCCCAGGCAATCTGTCAGCCCTCTCTTCTTTGTTTCCAGCCCAGACAACTAGCTTACCAATATTTTCAACTGCCTTGCCCCCATTCCATCCATTGCACTTGCCTGGTAGCAGAACCCCAACCTAGATCAACCATAAATGTTTACCTTCTATGTGTATGGGCTGGCTTCGGTCTCAACTGAGTTTTCAACACTGCCATGGATCCTTGTTCTGCCCTTTGTCAGCATTCTCCCCTGTTCTCTCGAGAAAACATTTCAGCCCTTTGCCAGATTTCTTGAGCCTCCTGTCTTTCAGCATATAACCTGGATTCCCACTTTACCAAAGCTATAGAGGCCAGAAATGACTTCAACATTTTGCTCTCACCCTGATACACCACTCATCAACTTATAGGCATTTGTCTAAGGTTAATTATAGAACTTGTGCTATATATTCTCCTTCCTTCTCAGGAATTTTGAGGCATTGTTTGGCAACCCTCCCTCCCCTCTTTCCAGCTGTATCTTCCACATTTATGTATATACTAGCCTTTTTTGTCTCTGGACACACACACACACACATTGCTGTGTATAACTATGCACGAGAATCATTCATCTTATTAAAATACAAATTCTCTTTTTAAACAGGTGATTCTCTGATATTTTCTTCATTTGTCCTTAGGTCTGCTTTTTGACTGACTTAATTACACTTCCTCTGCACAATAACTTGTGTGTGTGACAGAGAGTAGGGGAGGAAAGGAGAAAGGAGGGAAGGGAGAGGAGGAGAGAAGAGGAGGTAGATGCTGATGGTGAAAGAAATGGTGTTTCAAATTGACCTATAGGAATACCAAGCAGCTAATAGAATTATGTTTATACAGCTCATTTATTAACATGGGAATGTGTTCACAGTGTACTAGTAATTGAAACAAATATGTAAGGTTTGATCTCATTTTTGTAAAAATGTGTGTGCATGCACATAGGACAATGATGGCCCAGAAAGATAAATGCCTAAATGTTAGCTGTGATTATTTCTGGCTTGTGAAATATCTTTTATGCACCAATATCTTCAAAAACTTCTACATTAAGCATGATACTTTTGTGATAAGGATAAAGAATCCTCCTAGATACTAGACTATTCCCTCCTGTAGCTAAAACCTTATCTCTCTCCTTCCATTCAAATCTAAACTTTTTGGATCATCTCCATTCGCTGTTCCCATTTCTTTCCTCTCCATTATTTCTTCAATTTTTTGCAATCTGGCTTGAGCTCTCACCACCTAGTGAAACTGTCTTCACCAGGGTTACCCATGATATCCTTGTTGCAAATCTACTGGGCATTTTTCTTTACTTATATCATTTGATCGACCTGTTGGACAGGATTCAATACTTAACTATGGTTCACTCTGTTCTTTATACTCCCTAATCCCTTCGGTCACAGGACCGCACTCTTTTCTATGTTTCCTGGTAGCAAATGTGTGAACTACAAAAGCAGACAAATCTGGGTATGAATCATGGCTCTGCTACTGACTAGCAGCATAAATTCAGGCAGGCTACTTTATCCTCTCTGAGGATAATAATACCTACTTCATAAAGTTTTGTTCAGGATTAATTGAGAGAGTGCTTGTAAAGCACCTGGCAAAGTGGTTGGCACATAGCAAGTGGAAGTGAATGGTAGTAGTAGCTTTAGTAGAAGTATTATTTGTCCTGCTTCTCTGAATTCTCTTCTCGGGTTCCCCTTTAATGTCAGTGCTCTCTAGGGTTCTGTCCTGGGCCCTTTTTCCTTCTGATGCTATATACAGGTCCTGGGTGATCTCATCCAGGCTCACAGAAACTACCACCACATGCTAATGCACTGTAAAATCTGTATTTCCACCCAGATCTCTCTTCTAAGTTTCAGATCCTTCTACCCATCTGTCTAAGGTTTGTCACCACTTGGAAGGCCCCTACCAGAATGCCAGAGCTGGGAGATTTGCATAGATCAATGGTTTTCAACTGAGGCCCCTTCTGTCCCCCCAGGGGACATTTGGCAATTTTAGTTGTCTTGACTGGGGAAGGGGCATCTAGTAGGTAGAAGCCAGGTATGCAGCTAAGCATCCTACAATGCATGGGAAACCTCCATTGTTTCGAATGAATTATTCATCCCAAAATGACAATAGTGATCCTCTTGAGAAACTCTAGTGTAGAAAATCTCTAAATTCTCAGAACTGACATTTTTGTAGGGGACATCCAAGTGACAATGAACATGGACACTGAGGTCTGGAAAAGAAAGTGACACGATCAAGATCACAGAGGATTTCAGTGGCAGAATGATTGTTGACCCCATTCTCCTCACGCCTTGTTTTCCTTCTACCCCTCTTGCTTGTTCTTCCATTGCTTCCTTTGTAGACTCTTCCTCCTGTATCCATTCTTTTTTTTAATGCAATTTTATTGAGATATGCTCACATACCATAAAATCCATCCAAAGTATACAATGGCTCACAGTATCATCATATAGTTGTGCATTCATCACCACAATCAATTTTAGAACATTTCCATTACTCCAAAAAAATACACAAAAAAATAAAAAAGAAAACCTAAAAACATCCCACACTCCTTATCCCCCCATTATTATTTTTTTCGTGCATGTCTTTCTTTTATTACTTATCTACTCATACACCTGATTAAGGGAGTGTCAATCACAAGGTTTTCACATTCACACAGTCACACGATAAAAGCTATATAGTTATTCAACACAACCATTATCAAAGACCGAGGCTACTGGATTATGATTCAACAATTTCAAGCATTTCCTTCTAGCCACTCCAATATATCAGAAACCAAAAAGAAATATCTATATGAGTAAGTAGTCACAATCATTTATTAAATCCGAATTTCTCAGTTATACCTCCTCCCCCTCATTTGATCATTCTCTCAATCTTCAAGGATATCTGGGCAATGACCATTTTAACTTCTTGCTAGAAAGGAGTGTTGACTTTGTGGGGTAGAGGAATGAAACTGGCTGATGTTCTTGGAAAGAATGGTACCTCTGGGTTTCAAGGCTTATCTGGCACTGTATCCATTCTTTAAACAGCTGTCTTCAGTCTTCTATCCTCATCTCTGCTCCTCTCAGCAACTCTCCCTGAGTGATCTCATCTATTCCTGTGGATTTAACTTCAAACTATGTTTATGCCTTCTGGATCTGCATTTCCAGGACAGACCTCTATCTCTTGAGTTCCAGGCTCATATAGCCACATAGGCACTTGCCTACTATTATTAAACCACCTTCTGAACATAATTTATACTATCACGTCCAAGGCTTGGGGATTTTGAAGGACTATACAGTGCACTGTTCTGCCCTGTGCCCTGTGCTTTATTCACTTAAGCTGTCCACTGCCTCATATTCCAGACCAATTTTTCATTTATTTTTTTCCTGCATATCAAAATTTACTTATCCACTTTCACACTCCTTAAAATCCTGGCAGGAGGTAAGTGCACATCATATTAATTCATTCATAAAGCATCTGCTGAATGACCTAGTATGTTTGAGACACAGTACTGTCTGTAGGGCTGTTGTGGGGGATGTAACTGATCCATCATTGTCCTGATTTTGTCATTAGTTGGCCGTGCAAGTCTGTTCCCATTTCTGGGCCTCAGCTTCTTCATCTGTAAATTAGGAGGGCTAGACTAGAACAGTTTATGGAATGTGTCTGATTATAACAATCACCAAAGCTGCTTGTTAAAAATAAAAATTTCCAGGAATCTCAGATACGGTAAGTCCCATATGAGTTAATATATTATATATAAAAACCCCTGAACCAACCTCAACTCCAACTGGATAAATTCAAGCGTAAAAATCTCCATGTGTGAAACTCAGAGTCCTCCGTCCTTTAAGCTCTATCCCATCCCAGAGAATGCAACACTCCCAGGCAACCCAGCACTAATACCTCCCCATATTCTTCCCCTACTCCTCCATAGCCACAGGACAGTTCACATCTGTTGAGGTAAAGAGTGGACTTGAAATCAGGGTAGCCTTCACGGAGGAGGCTGCATTTGGGCTGTGCCTTTAAGGATGGAGCAAGATTCCCTCAGAGATGGAGGGAAAGAACTTTTCAGAAAGGGGCCATGGTGTGAATTCATTTATTCAAACTAAGTTTTCTGGCATCTTTGTGTCAGGCTCTATGAGGGAGGTGATGAAGGGCATGAGCTTTGGATCCAGCCATTCTTGGGCTTTAAACCTCACACTATTACTTCCAAATACCTCTTAACTCACCCCCTTTCCATGATGTGCACGTGTTCATCTGCTGCTTCTGGTTCTCCAAGGGCAGCAGAGGCAGCTCCCACCCTCATCCCCACCCCCACCTCCCTCACTGCCCATATGCAGTTGTCTAGTTAGTAGCCATGTTTCCTCGCTTTCCTTCCAATGCCTATTCTGCAAATACGCTTTCTAGGTGGCTAAAATTCCCTACTTTGACAAATCGGAGGCCCATTTTAGTGACTTTGGGATTTGCCTGCAGCAACTTGAACTCAGGTATGAAAACTCAGATACGAAACTCCAGTTTACCCACAACTTCCTCCTCATCTCGGATCCGGAAAAGCCCCTCAAGGCCAGTTTGCGCGTGTCTCTCCGACCTCAGTGCGCATGTGCAGCTGCTTGTGGCAGCAATGTTTTGTCCCTTTCCGCTTTCCTGTGGTCACGTGATCACTACGCTTTCTCCCCAGGAGGCTTAATGGGTGTGTTTATGAGGTTTGCTGCTCTGACCTATCACTGTTAGTGTGAAGTTTATAGATAGAGTGACATCCCAATTTGTTGTCCCTCCCCGCGGTGATAAAAGTGATCATACATCACGTGACTTCCCGGGGCAAGCCTAGATGCGTGATCACTTCATTTATAGCTTTATAGAAGTTTCAACTCCAGGGCACAAAATCAGGGGTAAAAAAAAAAATCTCTATAGGCAAGCAGGGGTCTGCTCCACAAAGGAAGTTTGAACCTGTTGGTGGTGAAGTCCGAGTATACTGCACTAGACTTTTGTAGTATTGAGTCTTATCTGCTTGTAACAAAGTAGAGTCTAAAATCATGTTGTAATGCCCAGTCTCACTGGTCTGCCTGTGATACATTCATACAGTGACGATCTATACTTGTGAGAAGGAGAGGACAAGATGGCTCTTAGGACCAATGGGAGTACCTTAGGCCAACATAGTTAAAAGTTTTCACAGTTTAGCAAGTTATAATTTTAAAATAACATTTGCTGTTATCACCAGCAGAAAGCATGGTGAGAATTGGCGCTCTGGCCCTGAGGGACCTCCAGGGCAGGCTGACCTGTGATTCAGCAGCCCCTGGACCCCATACTTTGGAGATCTGGAGCTATCCCTGTGGCTGCCCACTGGACAGGCCCTAGACCTGAGACAGCAGTGACCCTGCCCCCACCTCTCCCACCCTTGTGACATGATGGGAGCAAACCTGTTGCCTGTGGCCTGGCCTGGCCACCAAGAACATGGTCCTCTGGGCGGTAGGTGTGGTGTGAGAAGATTGGTGGCAGCCCAGATGATGGCAGGGCCGCAAGGGACTTTGAGGATTCAAGAAGGTGAATCAGCATAAACACCAGCTCACAGATCCAGGTACCTGGGGTGACTGCTGTGTTCCAACTGGACGAGATGCCACCTGTCCTGACAAGGCCAGCAGGTACATGAAGCTCTGGATTAGAGATGAATAGGTCAGCAGCCATCAGGTAGGTTGTCTTTATTCTTACTAGACTTTGATATTGGAAGAGAGAAGGGTAATATAATGTGCCACATTTGGCCAATGGGAAGTGTCTACCACCGTTTAGGAAGGCCGTTTAAAAGATACCTGTGTAAATAATTTGAAAAGGCTGCTTTTAACTGTATCTTCAACCATTTAAAACAAATCTTGTTTTGCTGTATCTAGGCCTTTTAGATGTAAAGAAGTCTTGTAAATGCCCAGTTTTCCTTTTATTCAACTGTATTTTATTTTATTTTATTCGTTGAGATAAAACGCACGTAACATAAAATTCTCCATTTTAACCATTTTATATGAACAATTCAGTGTTTAAGTGTACAAGTCAGTGGTTTTTCGTATATTCACAAAGTTCTACAGCCATCATCCCTATCTAATTCCAGAACATTTTCATCACCCGAAATAGAAAGCCCATAACTGTTAGCAGTCACTCCAAATCCCCAACTACCTTCCCCTGGCAACCAATAAATTCCTTTCTGTCACTATGAATTTGCCTGTTCTGGACATTTTATATGAATGAATGTAAATAATATGTACTCTTTTGTGACAGGCTTCTTTCATTTAGCATAATGTATTCAGAAGTTGAACAGTGTTGTACCATGTATCAGTACATCATTCCTTTTTATGGGTGAAAATATTCCATTGTATAGATATGCCATATATTTGTTTATCATTTCATCAGTTGTTGGCCAGTTGGATTGTTTCCACTTCTGGACTGTTAGGAATAATACTGCTATGAATATTCACAGAAGTTTTTCTGTGAATATATGTTTTCAGTTCTCTTGGAGGGGAATTGCTGATAACTCTAACTTTTGTGTGTGTGTGTGTGCACACTAAAATATACATGGCATAAAATTTATCATTTTAACAATTTTAAGTGAACAATTTAGTAGTATTAAGTACATTCACAATGTTTCACAAAGTTAGCACTATCTATTTCCAGAACTTTTTCATCATTTCAAATAGAAATGCTGCCACCATTAAGCAGTAACTCCCCATTCTGCCCCCCCTCCAGCCCCTGGTAACCACTAGTCTACCTTCTGTCTCTATTAATATGTTTATTTTAGATATTTTATGTAAGTGGAATTATGCAATATTTGTCCTTTTGTTCTGGCTTACTTCACTCAACATGATGTCTTCAAGGTTCGTCCATGTTTTAGCATGTGTCAGAACTTCATTATTTTTATGGCTGAATAATATTCTGTTGTTTGCATATACCTCATTTTGTTTATCCATTCATCTGTTGATATGCGCTTGGGTTTTTCCACCTTTTGGATATTGTGAATGCTGCTGCTCTGAACATTGATGTAGAAGTATCTGTTTGTGTCCCTGTTTTCAATTCTTTTGGATATATACTTAGGTGTGGAATTTTGGGGTCATTTAGTAGCTCTGTGTTTAACTGTTTTCCATAACAGCTTCACCATTTGACCTTCCCACCAGTACAGTTTCTTCACATACCTGTTAACACTTGTTGTTTTCCTTTTTTTTATTTTTTATTTTTGATAATAGCCAACTTAGTAGGTGTGAAGTAGTATCATGTTGTGGTTTTGATTTGCATTTCCCTAATGACAAACGATGTCAAGCATCTTTTCATGTACTTATAGGCCATTTGTATATCTACTTTGGATAAATGTCTATTGAAATTGTTTTCCTATTTTTTAATTTGGCTGTCAGTCTTTTTATTGTTGAATTTTAAGGGTTCTTTGTATATTCTGGATACTGGATTCTAATCAGATATGTGATTTACAAATATTTTCTCCTATTCTGTGGGTTTTCTTTTCACTTTCTGGATAGTGTCCATTGACATGCAAAAGTTTTAATTTTGATGAAGGCCAATTTATCTGTTTCTTTATTTTGTCCCTTGTGTTTTTTATGTCGTATTTAAGAAAGCTTTGCATAATCCAAAGTCATAAAATTTACACCTTGGTTTTCTTCTAAGAGTTTTCTAGTTTTAGCTCCTACATTTAGGTCTTTGGTTCATTTTGAATTAATTTTGGCTTTTTGTGTGAAGTAGATGAGCAAATTCATTTTTTTTTTCATTTTCATTTGCCTGAGAACAATTTGCTTAAAAGAAAATTTATTCCCCATTGAATGGTCTTGACACATTTATTGAAAACCAGTTGACCAATTGACCATAGACATATGGGTTTACTTCTAGAATCTCAAATATGTTCCAGTGATTTGTATGTCTGTCTTTATATCAGTGCCTCACTGTTTTGATAACTGTAGCTTTGTAATAAGCTTTAAATCAGAAAGTGTGAATCCTTCAATTTTGTTGTTCTTTTTCAAAATTATTTTGGCTATTTGGGGTCCTTTAATTTCCATATGAATTTTAGAATCAGCTTGACCATTTAGGCAAAAAGACATTTGGAATTTTGGTAGTGATTGCTTTGACTCATCTGTAGATCAATTTGGAAAGAATTGTCATCTTAATAATATTGTCTTCTTATCCAGGAACACAGAATGCTTTTCCATTTATTTAGGTTTTCTTTAATTTCTTTCAACAAGTTTTGCAGTTCTCAGTGTATAAGTCTTGCATTCCTTGGTTAAATTTATTCCTATGTATTTTAGTTTTTATGCTATTGTAAATAGAATTGTTTTCTTAATATCACATTCAAATTGTTCATTCATGGTATATAAAATACAACTGATTTTTGTATATTGATCTTATATCCTGCAGCTTTGCTGTACTAATTTCTTAGCTCTGCTAGATTTTTTTTTGGAGTCTTTATATTTTTCGATATATAAAATCAAGTCATCTGTGAACAGTGATGCTTTTAATTCTTTCTTTCTGATCTGAGTGCTTTTTATTTTTTTATTTGCCTAGTTGCCCAGGCCAGAACCCCCATTACTATGTTAAAGAGAAGTGGAAAGAGCAGTCATTCTTATCCTGTTCTTGGTCTTAGGGAAAACATTCAGTCTTTAATTATATTCATCTTTAATTATGATGTTCGCTGTGTGTTTTTCATAGATGCTCTTTATCAGGTTGAGGAACTTCTATTTCTCGTTTTTTTAGTGGTTTTATCGTGAAAGTGGGGTGGAGTTCATCAAATGCCTTTTCTGCATCTATTGAGATCATCATTTGGGCTCCCCACCCTGTATTCTATTAATACGATGTATTACATTTATTGATTTTTGTATGTTGAGACACTCTTGCATTCCTGGGATAAACCCCACTTGGTCATGGAGCATAATCCTTTTAATATTTTGCTGGATATGGTTTGCTAGTATTTTGTTAAGCAATTTTGCAATAAGGAATATTGGTCTGTAGTTTTCTTGTGATATCTTTGGCTTTGGTATCAGGGCAGTGCTGGCCACATCGAATGAGTTAAGAAGTGTTCCCTCATTTTCTATTTTTTGGAAGAGTTTGAGAAAGATTTTTTTTTATAATTCAGTTGTATTGAGATATATTCACGTACCATGCAGTCATACAGAGTGTACAATCAGTTGTTCACAGTACCACCATATAGTTGTGCATCCATCACCAAAATTTATTTTTGAACATTTTCATTACCACACACACAAAAGTGATAAGAATAAAAATTAAAGTGAAAAAGAACACTGGGTGCTTTTTTTTTTTGCCTCCGTTTTTCTACTCATCCATCCATAAACTAGACAAAGGGGAGTGTGATCCCATGGCCCCCCAATCCCACCGTCCCTCCTCATAAGCTACATTTTTATACAATTGTCTTCAAAATTCATGGGTTCTGGGTTGTAGTTTGATAGTTTCAGGTATCCACCACCAGCTACCCCAATTCTTTAGAACCTAAAAAGGGTTGTCTATATTGTGCATAAAAGTGCCCACCAGAGTGACCTCTCAGCTCCTTTTGGAATCTCTCAGCCACTGAAACATTTCATTTCATTTCACATCCCCCTTTTGGTCAAGGAGATGTTCTCTATCCCACGATGCTGAGTCCAGATTCATCCCTGGGAGTCATATTCCACATTGCCAGGGAGATTTACACCCCTGGGTATCAGATCCCATGTAGTGGGGAGGGCAGTGATTTCATCTGCCAAGTTGGCTTAGCTAGAAAGAAAGGGCCACATCTGAGCAACAAAGAAGCATTCAGGAGGAGACAGTTAGGCACAATCATAAGCAGGCCTAGCTTCTCCTTTGCAGTAACAGTCAAGAAAGATTGGTTTTAATTTTTTTTTAATGTTCTGTAGAATTCAGTAATGATACCATCTTATCCTGGTCTTTTCTTCTTTGAAAGGTTTTGATTACTCACTCAGTATTTTTACTTGTTATAGTTCCATTTAGATTTTCTATTTTTCTTCTGTCAGTTAGGTAGTTGGTGTGTTTCTAGGATGTGTTAGTCAGGGTTCTCCCGGGAAACAGAATCAATGGTATATATGTAATGTAAATATTATGAGGTCTATTATAGGAATTGGCTCACATGTCTGTGGGGATTGGCAAGTCTGATTCCATAGGGCAGGCTGCAAACTGGGGACATCATGAAGATTTTCAGTGAATTCCCCAGGAGAAACTGGTTGGCTGAAATAGAGATGAAAGTTCTTCCTTCCGACTGCTGAAATCTTCGCTTCTCTCTATAAGACCTTCAACTGATTGGATGAGACTTCTCTCATTGCTGAAGGCAATCTCCTTTGTTGATTGTAGATACAATAAATCATAGATGCAATCAACTGACTAATGATTTAAATTAAAAAAAATACCCTTAAAGTAACAATCAGGCCAGTGCTTGCTTAAGATTCCGTTTCTCAGGAATCACTCCCAGTACCAAAGCTGTGCTAGTCAGGATTCTCTAGGGAAGCAGAACTGACTGGAGATATCAGTAAATATTGCGATATTTTTGTAAGAATTGTCTCACATGACTGCGGGGATGTACAAGTCCAAATTCTGTGGGCCAGGCCACAGTGTGGCAACTCCAATGAAGGTTTTCAGTGAATTCCCCAGGACAAGCTGGTTGGCTGAAATTATCACTTCTCCCTGTAAGCTCTTCAACTGGTTGGATGAGTCTTCTCTAATTGCTAGAGGTAATCTCCTTTGTTGATTGTGTAAATAGCCATAGATGCAGTCAACTCACTTCAATCCATGAAATATCCTCACAGTAACAATCAGGCCAGTGCTTGCTTGACCAAACAGCTGGACACCATAACCTATCTAAGCTGACACATGACCCTAACAGTCACAAAGGAATTTGTCCATTTTATCTCGGTTATCTAATTTGTTGGCATACAATTGTTGATAGTACTTTCTTATAATCCTTTTTGTTTCTGTAAGATCAGTAGTACTGTACCCCTTTGATTCCATATTTTAATAATTTGAGTATTTTTGTCATATTTTTTGGTCAGTTCAAACTAAAAGTTTGTCAATTTTGTTATTTTTTCAAAGAAGCAACTTTTGGTTTCACTGATTCTCTCAATTGTTTTTTCTATTCTCTATTTCATTTATCTCAACTCTAATCTTATTTTCTTCATTTTGCTAGCTTTGTGTTTAGTTTGCTCCTCTTTTTCCAGTTTCTTTTTCTTTTCTTTTGCGTGTTTCCACATTTATTGGGAATTCTTTCATGTACCTCAACTCCTCATGTCCAATGCTTGTAGGCGGCACCTAGGGTTTGTTTATTTTTTTTTAGCATTATGAAGGCATAATTGATGTACAAAAAACAGCACATACTTAAAGTGTACAATTTGGTAAGTTTTAACATATGTATACACCCATTAAACTATCAACCACAATCAAGATAATGAACATTTTTATCATCCCCCAAAATTACCTTGTGCCCCTTTGTAATCCACCCTCAACCTCCCTCCCCCAACCACTGGACTGCCTCCTGTCATTATAGGCATCAACATGCCTTCCCCCTTATGATAATAGTGCCAATCATGGCTCCACATTTGCTTGGCCACAGAATGGGCACATCACCCAAACAGGGCCAGTCAGATTCTTTCTTCAGGGAATTTGGATCTGAAGGGGAAATGGTGGCAGAAGGTGGCTGAAGCTGTCTTCCATTGACAATGCCCTGGGCTGGTTCTTATCCTTCCTGCAGCCTGGATGATCTTTCAGTTCTGTGAGCTGCCTGATAGCCTTCCAACAAATCTCATTTAATGCTTAATTTTGCAACCAGAGAACCCTAACTGATACAATGCTTTTCCTCCTCTAGTCACCATTTCAGGGAATTGTACCACCAAATTCTAATCTTGCAAACTTAATCTAGAAGAATTCCCTAAAGGTTCAGTCTTCATCGTGTCCCCTTCTAACCCATCACTAAATCCTGTCCCTTTTGCTTCCTTCTCAACATTCTCACTGTTCTATAGAGTTTTTTCCATTTTTGTTTCTTTTGTACCTAGTACAGTGCTTGGCACAGAGTAGGAGCTCAATAAATGCTTGCTGAATGAATGAACAAGGGGTGACATCATCACCCATCACCCCTTAAAAAAAGAGCAAAATGGATGAGTGTGTTTTTGTGTATGTGTGTATCAGAATGGCAGGATGTCAGAGTTAGTTTTTAATGTTTTCCTTATGTTCCCTAGTAAACAAGTGATAAGATTTGAATTCAGGACTTCTGACTCCAAATTTTATACCATTTCCACAATATTATTACACTTTGTGTCTGTTCCTTCACTTAGAGTTCCATTTCTTCCTCCATCCTGCTCACCAAGTACCAGATTGTAAACACAAGATATAGCTCTAAAATGTAAACATTTTCCAAGGGTATTTGCTTATTAACCAAAGGTGGGGGGCATGCAGTAAAGCATCTGGATTGAGGAGGGGAACCTATGGCTCTTGGCATCATCAAAGAGTTGCAGCCATGAGGTAGAATGAGTTGGGATTCGGTAGTGACTAAATCTTTCCGAGCCTTGGGTAGAATCAATAACCTTCTTGCTTAAGTGGAGAACTGTGTGCTGAGCTGGAACAACTCCCTCAAATAATTCATATATAGTCAGAATCATACTTTATTTAGCAATGTGAAAGTCTGTTCTTTTGGCTTTAAGTCTTGCAAAATGAGTGGTAAGTCAAAGACAGATTTGTCACCATCCTCTGAGCATGTGTCCCTGTGTGAACAAATGTCTGTATCTACAGATGCTTCACTTTTTATGGTAATTATAGCCGCAACTTTGATTAATATAAATATATTATAGTCTTATTAGTAGTCTAACAATTCTGAAAACCTGAATTAAAAATTCCCTGAGTCTACACGTGATAGGGAAAACCTAGTGACTCACACTCCCTTTATCCAGTGTATGGGCAGATGAGTAATAAAATAATGACAAAAAATATGTAAATAATATAGGGGATAAGGGGTATGGGATGATTTGGGTGTTCTTTCTTATTTTTATTTTTTTCTTTATTTGGAGTAATGAAAATGTTCTAAAATTGATTGTGGCAATGAATGCACAACTGTATGATGATACTGTGAACCATTTATTGTATACTTTGGATGGATTATATGGCTTGTGAGTATATCTCAATAAAATTTCATTAAAAAATTCTCTGAATCTAACATTCTCTTCTCTCAAGCTGCAACCTTCCCTCCCTCCCATGAGGCTGCCTTTTTGCCTCTGTTAATGCTAGGTCTTTAGAGACAGTCATACTGATCTGTGAACCTAGAAATGGATCTAATGTCTCTCTGATTTATAGCTTCTGTCCACCCCCTGCCCCTGGCTGGGGAGCTTCTCTGGATAGGTGTGGGGCATCTTGGGAGATTCTCTTCAGCGTTGTGTGTTTTGACTTGTAGATACCTCTTCTTGAGGCTCAGGTGCTCTGGGGTTGCTTTCTCCTGGAACAGCAGAGACATGAAGCTGAAGGGTTTGGCTCTCCGAGGAATCAGCTGAGGTAAGCTCAATGTTCTCTTCCTTGTCTCCCATCTTCCCAGCCTCACAAGGCTCTGAAAAAACTCCAGCAAAGTGTAAAGTTCTTTTCGGTTCACATTATGAGTGCTTTCCTTTTCTCTGGCCTCAGGACTTCTTACCGGCTTCTCTGGTAGCTCTGGATCAGGAGAGGCCTCTAATAAGGCCCTATGACTGGGAGTCTCAGCCCCCAAGAAAGGGGGCTTCAGAGGCTGTACAATTGGCAAGTATGTTCCCAGAGGAAGGCCTGGGGCTAGAAGTGGCTCTGGGTGGAGGAGGCCTACTAGGGGCTGCTGAGGTCCTCTCTTCTTTGGTTGTATAGATCTTTTACTTGAGGTGTGGGTTTGGAGGACTATTTCTAGGAGATATGATGAGGCTGCTCTGAAGGGAACATGGCTCTGTCTGGTGATGGAGCTGGGGAGCAAAGAAAACTTCCTTGTGGGACTTACCTGCCCAAAGTGTGGGAGAGAGCTGGGCCCGTGTTGGGCCATTGCAGACTGACAGAGGCTCTTCTTCCGCAGAGGAGCTTGCTTCAGCTTCTTCCCCTTCAATTTCTTCCTCTTTTAAGGACTCTTGTTTGATTCTCCCTAGGATGGATCAGGTTTCAACTCTTCTTCAGTGCTGAGATAGATTCCCTATCACACTTCAGAGAAAGTGCAGAGGGACTGGTAGGTGAGGCAAGAGGGCTGGAGACCGCAGATGTTTAAACTTGGGAAGAGATGACTAAACAATGTCTGCTGCTGCATGATAGTCCCTTAACCAAAAATATTTTGTTGGAATGTTGCTTCTCCAGTTTGCTCAACACCTCTTAGAGATTGTGGTTCAGCTTGCTCATCTCCCTGTAGAGCATTTCCTTCTAGTTGGAAGTGTTTTGGAAGATGATCATATAACACCCGTTGTAACTGTTGTGAACAATAGACAGCTCCTCCAGTAGTTCCTGGTTCAGATCTTCAGTCTAGGCTGTGTTGAACTATTCTTCTGTCTTGGCAGTGTTGGTTTCATCTTTCTCCTTGGCATTCTATCCTGCCCCCAGGCAGTCAATCTGAGTTTCCAACCCACTTGGCAATTCTCTTCAGCTCCTCATGACCATCACACTCACTGCTGTAAATCTCCCACAGGGTTTCTGACACTCTCTTTGAACTTTTGTGCAACAATTTTACTGTACTAAGGAAGTTCATCAGGTCCTTGTATAGCTTATGAACTGTTGCCGTTAGAAGTTCTTGGCACTTTGTTCAAACCATTCATCTTTGGTTTTCATGGCTTTCCCCAACTTCTGCAGTACTTTCTTCTGGGCCCTGCTGGACTTTTTCTGCACCTGCTTGGCAAAGGGCCTGGTGGTGCCCTTTTCCAAGTATCTTCACGTGGAAGTTACGGTTATTGATTTGTGATCTTTCTTCTTTTTTAATATTTACATTAGAACATTTTAGTGTGTACACCTATACATTTTGCTTTGAGCACTGCTTTCATTGCATCCCATAAGTTTTCCTATGTTGTATTTTCATTTTCTTTCATCTCAAGGTATTTTCTAATTTCCTTTGTGATTTCTTTTTTGACTCATTGGTTATTGCTGATGTTTGGCCTAGTTGTTCTACTCATCATTGGAAGTGAGTTATTGAAGTCTTCTACTATTAGTGTTATATCTATTTTTCACTTAGAACTGTCAGTTTTGCTTCATGTATTTGGGGGGGGTCTTTTACTAGTTGAATACACATTTATAATTGTTGCATCTTCTTGATGGTTTGACCCTTTGATGATTATATAATGTCCTTCTGTGTCTTGTAATAATTTTTTCTAAAGTCTGTTTTGTTTGATATGAATATAGCCACACCAGCTCTTTTTTGGTTACATTGCATAGAATATCTTTTTCCATCCTTTAACTTGCAACCTATTTGTGTCTTTAAATCTAAAGTGAAATTCTTGTAGATAACACATAGTTGGATCATTGTTTTTATTCCATTCTGACAATCTCTGCCTGGAGAGTTTAATTCATTTATAGTGAATGTAGTTACTGATGATCAGGTCCTCCATTACTGCTTTCTTTTTGGTGTTTAATTTTCTACTGTATCATTTTAATCTCCTTGTCTTTTCTTTTACTTTATTTTTTCAATTATTTCCTTAATTGTTTCTCTGAAGATTAAAATTAGCATATTAATTTATAACAATAGAGATCTTACTAATATAGATGTAATTACAATATTATGCAAAAACATTGCTCTTACTTAACTCTATCTATGCCCTCTTATGCTGTTATTTTCACAAACTGCATCTTTACACACTGTGTACCGATCAACATATATATACTTTTTTATATTGCTTCTTTTTTTAAATGCAATTTTGTTGAGATATATTTACACACCATATAATCCATCCAAAGTATACAATCAACGCTCACAATATCATCACATAGTTGTGCATTCATCACCACAATCAATTTTAGAATATTTTCACTACTCCAAAAAAAAGAAATAGAAAAAAAAGAAAACTCAAAGCATCCCATATCCCTTATCCCCTCCCATTATTGTTATATTTTTGTCTTTATTTTATTATTCATCTATCCATACACTGGATAAAGGGAGTGTCAGTCACAATGTTTTTACAATCACATGGTCACACGATAAAAGCTAAATAGTTAAACAATCATTATCAAAGATCAGGGCTACTGGATTACTTCAGCAGTTATAGATGTTTCCTTCTAGCTATTTTAATACGCTAAAAACTAAAAAGAAATGTCTATACAATGAGTCAGTAGTCACAATCATTTGTTAAATCCTAATTTCTCAATTACACCTTCTCCCTCTCATTTGCTCATTCTCTCAATCTTCAGTGATATCGGGCAAAGAGCATTTTAACTTCTTTGTACCAGAAAGGGGTGTAGACCTTATGGGGTAGAGGAATGAAACTGGTCGATGTTCTTGGAGATACTGGTACCTCTGGGTTTCAGGGCTAATCTGGCATAGGAATAATCTGGAAGCCTTAAGTTTCTGAAAAAATAAACTTACTAGGAAAAACTTTTATAGAGGCTTACATAGAGCCCAGAGTATTCTTTAGGGTATTCAGGAATACTGTTGGTTGGAGCTTGGGATATTGTGGCATTTGCAACATCTGGCTGAAGCTTGCATAAAAGTGACCTCCAGAATGACCTCTCAACTCTATTTGAAATCTCTCGGCCACTGAAACTTTATTTTGTTTCATTTCTTTTCCCCTTTTGGTCAAAAAGACATTCTCATTCCCACAATGCCAGGGCCAGGCTCATCCCTGGGAGTCATGGCCCATGAGGGGGGTGGAGGGGAGGGAGGGTAGTGAGTTTATTTACAGAGTTGGCTTAGAGACGGAGGCCACATCTGAGCAACATTATGCTGGTGAATTTTAAGCATAATTTTAAGTAGACTTAGCTTCACCATTGCAGAAATAAGTTTCCTAAGGGCAAGCCTCAAGATAGAGGGCTTGGCTTATTAAATTGGGAGTCCCTGATGCTTGAGAGAATATCAGGAATTCCCCAGGTGGAGAAGTTTAATACTTCCATATTTTTCCCCAATCCCTCAATGGGACTTTGCAAATGCTTTATTATTTTCTGTCCAAAATATTCTAGGGTATGTCAGAGTATTACACTGACCCTGTACAGAATAACAAGATCTCATTCCCTCTTCTAGGTCTCATGTAATTATGTTGTTAAATTAAACTGACTAGACAGGTTAAATTGTATAGTGTGCTACAGAAAATTTAAATTTTGGACCAAATAAACATCTCTTCCCTTATCCCACCCAGAATTTGAAGTTTTAAAATACAGACAATATCATCCTTTACCCTGTAGTCTGATTTATCTTAGTCCTAACCAGATCCATTTCATTTACATCTCTAATAGAAGTCTGATCTCTTTTTCAGCCTCTTTATCAGTTGCTGTATGAAGTAACACTGACTTTCAGAGCTGTAGAACCCTAACTCTGAGTCTGAGCTGTCACACAGATACCAAAAGGTCCAAGGAACTACCAGGTTTTTTGCAAAGGGCACGGCATCTCAGAATTTAGAAATAACAATTACAGCTCATGAATAGATATGACTGCTGTAAGAGCTTACAATCTAGGAACCTTTACAATGAGCCTTATTGAGCATTCTGTACTCCTTAATCATCAGTTACCCAATCTCTGCCCACTTTCTATCCCCGGATAACCTATACTCTCAAATTCAATTCTCAGAATTTGCTCCTTATAGTTAGTTTGTATTAGTGAGAACATACAAATATTTGTCCTTTTGTTTCTGACTTATTTCCCTCAACATAATGTCCTCAAGGTTCATTCTCCTAGTTTCATGCCTCACAATTTCATTCCTTCCTGCACTGCTCAGTGTTCTGTCCTATGTATACACCCCAGTTCACCCTTCTGTTCATCAGTTGGTGTACGTTTGGGCCACCTCCATCCATTACAAATTGTGAATACTGCCACTGTAAACACCAGTGTGCAAATATCTATTCGTGTTCCTGCTTTTACTTCTAAGTATATACCTAGTAACAGGGTTTCAGGATTATGTGGCAACCCTATATTTGGCCTCCTGGGGAACCACCACACTGCCCTCCAGATGGGCTGCACCATTCTACTTCCTACTGACAGTGAATAGACATATCTCTCTCTCCACATCTTCTCCAGCACTTATATGTTTCTGTTTATTTTTAAAATCTTTATTCACACACCATACAATCCATTCCAATTGTACAGTCAGTAGCTCCCGGTATAATCACATAGTTATGCATTCACCACCACAATCTATATGAGAACATTTCTATTTCTTCTGCAAAAAAGAAGCAGAGGGAAAAAAAGGAGAAACAACAACAACAAGAATCCCATACCTCTCCCTTATACCCCCTCATATTGATATTTTGCTTTGGTATATTGCCTTTGTTAAAATTAATGAAAGAATATTACTGTTAACTGTAGACTCTAGTTTGTATTAATTGTATTTTTTCCATTTACCATCCCATTTTTAACAACTTGCAATGGTGAGATTCATTTGTTCTCCCTCATGTAAACACTTGCTTATGTTTGTACATTTAATCCCCGTCATTGTCCACTCTAGGTTTCACTAAGTTATATGGTCCCAGTTTTTATCCTCTGTCTTTCCTTCTGGCATCATACCATACTCACACTCAACTTTGTTCATTATGCTTGCAGTATTGTGCTATCCATTTCTGAATCTTTTGATTCAGGTTCTGAATCAAACCTGTTACACATTCTGTACTCCATCAGCATCAAATGTCCAATCTCTACCCTCTTTCCATTTCCTGATAACCTGTATTCTCAACTTTAACTCTCAGAGTTTGCTCATTATGGTTAGTACATATTAATGAGAACATACAGTGTTTATCCTTTTGTTTCTGGCTTACTTCATTCAACATAATGTCCTCAAGGTTCATCCACTTTGCTGCATGCACCATGACTTTATTCTGTCTTACAGCTGCATAATATTCCATCGTGTGTATTTACCAGTTTGTTTATCCACTCATCTGTTGATGGACATTTGGGTTGCTTACATCTCTTGGCAATCATAAATAATGCTGCTGTAAGCATTGGTGTGCAAATGTCCATTCATATACTTGCCTTCAGTTCCTCTGAGAATATAACTAATAGTGGGATTTCTGGATTATGTGACAATTCTATACTTAGCTTCCTGAGGAACCGCCAAACTGCCTTCCAGAGTGACTGCACCATTCTACGTTCCCACCAACAGTGAGTAAGTGTATCTCTTTCTCCACATCCTCTCCAGCACTTGTAGTTTTCTATTTTTTTTATAATGGCTATTTTAGTAGGGGTGAAGTAATATCTCAATGTGGTTTTCATTCACATTTCCCTAATACCTAGTGAAGTTGAGCCTCTTTTCATATGCTTTTGAGCCATTTGTGTTTCCTCTTTGGAGAAATGTCTATCCATTTTTTAATTGGGTTGTTTGTCTTTTTGTTGTTGAGTTGTAGGATCTCTTTACGTATTCTGGATATTAAACCCTTATCTGATATGTGATTTTCAAATATTGCATAGGCTGCCTTTTTAGTTTCCTGACAAAGTCCTTTGATGCACAAAAGTATTCAATTTTGAGGAGATCCCATTTATCTATTTCTTCTTTCATTGCTCATGCTTTGGGTGTAAGGTCTAAGAAACCACCTCCTGTCACAAGATCTTTATGATATTTCCCTGCATTTTCTTCTAAAATTTTTATCGTCTTAGCACTATTGTTTAGGTCTTTGATCCATTTTGAGGTAATTTTTGTATATGGTGTGAGATAGGGGTCCTTTTTCATTCTTTTGGATATGGGTATCCTGTTCTCCAAGCACCATTTGTTAAAGAATCTGCTCTGTCTCAGTTGAGTCAATTTGACCACCTTATCAAAAATTAATTGTCTGGAAGATGCGTGGAAGTCAGGTTGTGAAATGTGCAGAATCAGACCAATTGAATTCTAGACTTTATGTGGATTTTACCTCAAAAGTATATGTCCTGAGACATGAGGTGAATGGATCCTGTAGACAGCATTTTGAGTGAAGTATGCTAGAAACAAAGGCAAACACTATAATGCTTCATCAGTACAGACTAACTACAATGTGTAAATTCAGAATTGAATCTTAGAGCACAGCTTATCAGGGGAACAATTACTGTAATGGTCCCTAGATTGTAAGCTCTTAGAGCAGTCACATCTATTCCTGAACTGTAATGGCTATCTCCAGATTCAGAGATGCTGATCCCTTTGTGTATAACCTGATCAATCCCTGGAACTTTGGGTATCTGCGTGACACCTGAAACTCAGAGCTAGAACTTGGTGGATTTGAATGTTAATATTAGAGCATACAGCAATTGTTAAAGAAAGAAAGCTGAAAAAGAGCCCAGACTTCAATTAGAGATATGAATGAAGCAGATTTGGTTAGGACTAGGGCAAACTGGGCCAAAGGGTAAAGGACATCCTAACTGTATTTTAAAACTTCAACTTCCATGTGACACCGAGGCAAGAGATGTTTAGTTGGTGCAGGATCTTTATTTCCTAAACAATTCGACTCATACAGTTTGTTCAAATACCATAATTACATGGAACTTTGAATAGGAAGTGAGACCTGATAGGTTTGCATAGGTTTGTGTGAAATAGTGACACATCCCAAAGTAATTTGGGGAGAGAATAAAAATATACATGCAACCCCCCCTCCCTTAGGAGCTGGGGGAAAATGCAGAGGTGTTGGGTTTCCTCACCTGCATTGTTGCTGAATTTCTCACAAATGTTGAGGACTGGCGGTTTGGTATGCCAAGTCCTCTATCTCAGGACTTGCCCTTATGAAGCTTGTTACTGCAAAGGAGATGCTAAACCTGCTTATAATTGTGCCTAAGACCTGCCCCACCTCCATGGTTGCTAACATGCCCACAGACATATGGGGACTGGTGGTTTGATGGATTGAGCCCTCTACCATAAGTTTTACCCTTGGGAAGACGGTTGCTGTAAAGAAGAGGCTAGGCCTCCCTATAGTTGTGCCTAAGAGTCTCCTCCTGAATGCCTCTTTGTTGCTCAGATGTGGACCTCTAGCTAAGCCAACTTGGCAGGTGAAATCACTGCCCTCCCCCATACATGGGATCTGACACCCAGGGGAATGAATCTCCCTGGCAATGTGGAATGTGACTCCAGGGGAGGAATGTAGACCTGGCATCGTGGGACGGAGAACATCTTCTTGACCAAAAGGGGGATGTGAAAGGAAATGAAATAAGCTTCAGTGGCAGAGAGATTCCAAAAGGAGCCAAGAGGTCACTCTGGTGGGCACTCTTACGCACACTTTAGACAACCCTTTTTAGGTTCTAAAGAATTGGGGTAGCTGGTGGTGGATACCTGAAACTATTAAACTACAACCCAGAACCCATGAATCTCGAAGACAGTTGTATAAAAATGTAGCTTATGAGGGGTGACAATGGGATTGGGAAAGCCATAAGGACCACACTCCACTTTGTCTAGTTTATGGATGGATGAGTAGAAAAATAGGGGAAGGAAACAAACAGACAAAGGTACCCAGTGTTCTTTTTTACTTCAATTGCTCTTTTTCACTCTAATTATTATTCTTGTTATTTTTGTGTGTGTGCTAATGAAGGTGTCAGGGATTGATTTGGGTGATGAATGTACCACTATGTAATGGTACTGTAAACAATTGAAAGTACGATTTGTTTTGTTTGACTGCGTGGTATGTGAATATATCTCAATAAAATGAATATTAAAAAAAATTTAAAAAAAATAATTGTGCCTTAGAGTCTCCCCCTGAGTACCTCTTTGTTGCTCAGATGTGGCCCTCTCTCTTTAGCTAAGCCAACTCGGCAGGTGAACTTACTGCCCTCCCCCCATGTGGGATCTGACACCCAGGGTAGTGAATCTCCCTGGCAATGTGGAATATGACTCTTGGGGAGGAATCTAGACCCAACATTATGGGATTGAGAACATCTTGACCAAAAGGGGGATGCAAAATGAAACAAAGTTTCAGTGGCTGAGAGATTCCAAATGGAGTCAAGAGGTCACTCTGGTGCACATTCTTATGCACTATATAGATAACCACTTTTAAGTTTTAACGCATTGGAATAGCTAGAAGTAAATACTGGACACTATCAAACTCCAATCCAGTAGCCTTAACTCTTGAAGATGATTGTATAGCAGTGTAGCTTACAGTGTGATTGTGAAAGCCTTGTGGATCACACTTCCTTTATCCAGTGTATGGATGGATGAGTAGAAAAATGGGGACAAAACTAAATGAAAAATAGGGTGGGGGGGATGTTTCGGGGTTTTTTTTAAAATTCAATTTTATTGAGATATATTCATGTACCATGCAGTCATACAAAGCGTACATTCAGTTGTTCACAGTACCATTATATAGTTGTGCATTTATCACCAAAATTAATTTTTGAACATTTTCATTACCACACACAAAAAAATAATAAGAATAAAAATTAAAGTGAAAAAGGACAATTAAAGTAAAAAAGAACACTGGGTGCCTTTTTTTTTTTTTGCCCCCATTTTCCTACTCATCAATTCATACACTGGACAAAGGGGAGTGTGATCCATATGGCTTTCCCAATCACTTTGTCACCCCTCACAAGCTACATTTTTGTATACTCATCTTCAAGATTCAAGGGTTCTGGGTTGTAGTTTGATAGCTTCAGGCATTTAGTGCTAGCTATTCCAATTCATTAGAACCTAAAAAGGGTTGCCTATATTGTGCATAAGAGTGCCCACCAGAGTGACCTCTCGGTTCCTTTTGGAATCTCTCTGCCACTGAAGCTTATATCATTTCCTTTCACATCCCCCTTTTGGTCAAGAAGATGTTCTCCATCCCATGATGCCAGGTCCATATTCATCCCCAGGAGTCATATCCTGCATTGCCAGGGAGATATACACCCCTGGAAGTCAGATCCCATGTAGTGGGGAGGGCAGTGAGTTCACCTTTCAAGTTGGCTTAGCTAGAGAGAGAGGGCCACATCTGAGCAACAAAGAGGCATTCGGGAGGAGGCTCTTAGGCACAATTATAGGGAGGCCTAGCCTCTCCTTTGCAGTAACAGTCTTCTCAAGGGCAAGTCTCATGGTAGAGGGCTCAGCCCATCAAACCACCAGTGTTGGTTGTTTTTTTTACTTTTATTTTTTATTATTATTTTTACATTTTCTGGTATAAGGAAAATGTTTGAAAAATAGATTGGGGTGACGAATGCACAACTGTATGATGGAATTGTGAACAGTTGATTGTATACCACGGATGATTGTATGATATGTGAGTATATCTCAATAAAACTGAATTTCAAAAACAAAAGAAAAGAAATAATCATCAAAAAAAAGAATATATGTCCTGAAATTTCCCAAATCATATTGGAGAACAGTAGTGTTTTTTTTTTGAATTGTGATATACTTTTATTCTGTTTATTTAATATGATAACTTAATAAAAGCTTTGAAAGGAAAAAAAAGAACATCATGAATGGGGCTAGGCAGTCAGCAATGTTTATAAGGTAAATCAATTAAGGAATGAGTGAATAAATATAATATTTTTTATTTTAGTCTTCTTTCATTGTATATTGAGACATTAGATGATAAGCTTGGAATTGCTTTTCTCATTGTTTCTGGATTCTATTGTCTTCTCTTGTTATGAATTTGTTACTCACTTACTGATAGCTCTTGTTTGTTTCTTCCACAAATTTTAAAATTATTTTTAATTCTATTATACTTTGAGGGATATGTTTTCTACCACCCAAGCTCTATTTACTTATATCAGTCAAACTGAATAAGCTTTCAGTTTGTTTGCTTTTTTTTCCCTAAAAAAAAGTGTTTTTTTTTTTTTAGCGAATAATGAAAAAGATGATGTAAAGAAAAATAACATGTCATACAATACAATATAATAGTAAGGACAGAAAACAACACCACTACCAAGAATCCCATATCTCTCCCCTGTATCCCCCTGTCATACACACTAACAGTGTTTTTAATTGAGTGGTTGCTGGATGATACCAGAAATAAAAAGGGCTGCTGCAGAGAAGAGCAGCTCAGCTGAAACTCCAGGACCTGAAAGTGGTGTTTAATGAGGTAGCTCCCCTTCTTCCACCTGGGCTGTGGAAGTCCTGGGCAATTAAAGTCCCTATAATTGTGCCTATAGACACAAGATACACAGACCTAACATGAGCTGTGGGGCCCACTAGAGCTCTGGGGGACAGATTCTGCCAAGCCAGAAGGAAAGGCATGACTGCAGGAGCCTGTCTGTCAGATGGCAGGATTGGAAACACGAAATCAGATCTTAGTATTCTCAGCATATGCAGAGGTGCAGGTGAAATTAACCTTCAAATTCTCAGCAAAGTACAAATTCAATACCCAGGAGTTCATATCAAAAATGAAGTTGTTGAACCAACTGCTGAACAAATTGCCAAATATAAAGAACTTGTAGCTGAGACATCAACCCTTGAGAACATAAAAGTTTTCTTGGCATACGGAGACATTGACTATCAAAGTAGAATGATGGAGAAAAAAGCGCTTCAAAAATGGGACTTTATTCATATGACTCAGTTGCTGTATTATAAAAGACATCCCAGCTGCCCTGAAATTCTTCCATAGTCTCTTAGCTACCAGGGCTAAGATTTTCATCATTCTTGTGTCAGGAACCAGTGGCTGGGACAAGCTGTGGACAAAGTACAGATCCTCCTTATCCCAGGATGACCTCTGCTAGTACATCACATCATCTGAACTCACACAGATGCTGGACAACTTGGGCATTAGTATGAGTGTTAAGACCTTTTGTCCACCATGGCCATGTCTGACTGTTTATTGATGGCAATGAAAATGGAGACTTGCTTTGGGATTTTTTGACAGAAACCCTCAACTTTAACACTACAGCACCACCTCATCTCAAAGCAGAAAATTTGACAGATTTACAGGAGCTCTAATTCAGTGTAAAGAAGAAGGGAAAGGTTCTTTTTAATAACAGTCTGAGTTTTATAGTGGTTGAGACATAAATAATCAATTACAAACATGTATTCAAAAATTTATTTGGAGCAACGTTAATCATTTCTTTCTCTGCTGTAATTGCAAATGCATCCCATGATGTTGTAAATAGATCATTGTCTCATATATGTGAAAATCTAGAAAATCGCAAGAAGTTCTTAGACTTCCATACAGAGTTTTAGGTGATACTGCGGGTCTTAACTCGTCACTCCTCCTAGTAAAGAGAGCACATGCAGAATAAATTATAAATTGCCTCATAATCTGGAATAATGAGACAACTGACTTTAACTGGTTCTTGACAATAAAATCTTTTAATTTTTTTTTAAAAGTGTCCAGAAATAGGAGGGCCTGTTTTTGAACACGCAATTCAATTCCGTTGGTCAATACATCTGTCTTTAAGCCAGTACCATGCCATTTTGAACCACTGTAGCTTTGTAATATGCTTTAAAAACAGGTAGTGTTTCTTTCTCAACATACTTTTAGCTATTTGGGACACCCTGCTCTTCCAAATAAATTTGATTATTGGTTTTTCTATTTTGGCAAAGTAAGTTGTTGGGATTTTAATTGGTATTGCATTGAATCTATAAATCAATTTTAATAGAATTGACTTCTTAACTATATTTAGTCTTCCAATCCATGAACATGGTATGTCCTTCCCTCCCTTTTTTTAGCAATGTTTTGTAGTTTTCTGTGTATAGGTCTTTTATGTCCTTGGTTAAATTTATTCCTAAATATTTTATTCTTTTGATTGTAAATGGGAATTTTTTTCTCGATTTCCTCCTCAGATTGCTCATTATTAGTGTACAGAAACACTACTGATTTTTGTGTGTTGAGTTTGTTTTCTGCCACTTTACTGTACTCATTTATTAGCTCTAGTAGCTTTGCTGTAGATTTTTCTGGATTTTCTACATATAGGATCATGTCATCTGCAAACAGTGAAAGTTTTACTTCTTCCTTTCCAATTTGGTTGCCTTTATTTCTTTTTCTTGCCTAATTGCTCTAGCTAGAATTCTAGCAAAATGTTGAATAACGTGGTGACAGTGGGCATCCTTGTCTTGTTCCTGATCTTAGAGGGAAGGCTTTCAGATTTTCACCATTGAGTATGATGTCAGCTGTGGGTTTTTCATATATTCCCTTTATCATGTTGCGGAAATTTCCTTCTATTCTTATCCTTTGAAGTGTTTTCATCAAGAAGGGATGTTGAATTTTGTCAGATACCTTTTCTGCAACAATTGAGAAGATCATGTGGTTTTTCCTCTGTGATTTATTGAAATGGTGTGTTACATTAATTGATTTTCTTGTGTTGAACCAGCCTTGTATGCCTGAAAAAAAAATACCTGTTCATGGTGTATAATTCTTTTAATAGGCTGCTGGATTTGATTTGCAAGTATTTTGTTGAGGGTTTTTGCATTATATTCTTAAGGAATATTGGTCTGTAATTTTCTTTTCTGGTAGTATTTTCATCTGGCTTTGGTATTAGGGTGATGTTGGCTCCATAGAATGTGTTAAGTAGTGTTCCCTCTTCTTCAATTTATTGAGTTTGAACAGGAATGGTATTAATTCTTCTCAGAATGCTTCATAAAATTTGCCTCTGAAGCCATTTGGTCATGGGCATTTCTTTTTTGGGAGTTTTTTGATGACTGATTTGATCTCTTTACTTATGTTTGGTTTCTTGAAATCTTCTGTTTCTTCTCCAGTCAGTGTACATTGTTTGTGTGTTCGTGTGTTTCATGTAAGTTGTTTCATGTAAGTGTAGGTTGTTTGTGTGTTCTGTGTAGGTTGTGTGTTCATGTGTTCGTGTGTTTCATGTAAGTTGTCTAGTTTCATATAAGTTGTCTGGTTTGTTGGCATACAGTTGTTCATAGTGTCCCCTTATAATTATTATTTCTTTGGGGTCTGTGGTAATGACCCCCTTCTCATTTCTGATTTTATTTATTTGTGTCTTCACTGTTTTTTCTTTGTCAGTCTTTCTAAGCATTTGTTAATTTTATTGATCTCAAAGAACCAACTTTTGGTTTTGTTGAGTCTCTTTTTTTGACCTCCGTTTCATTTATTTCTTCTCTAATGTTTGTTATTTCTTTCCTTCTGCTTGCTTTGGGATTATTTTGATGTTCTTTCTTTAGTTTCTCCAGGTGTTCAGTTAAGTCTTTGATTTTCAGTCTTTCCTACTTTTTAATGTGGGTATTTAAGGCTATAAATTTCCTTCTCAGTACCACCTTCACTGCATTATGTAAGTTTTGATATGTTGTGTTCTCATTTTCATTTGTCTCAAGATATTTTCTGATCTCTTGCAATTTCTTCTTTGACCCACTTATTATTTAATAGCATGTTGTTTAACTTCCATATTTTTGTGAATTTTCCAGTTCTCTGGTTGTTAATGATTTACAGCTTCATTCCATTATGATCAGAGAAAATGCTTTACATAATTCCCATTTTCTTTAATTTATTAAGGCTGTTTTGTGCCCCAGTATGTGGACTGTCCTGGAGAATGTTCCATGAGCACTTGAGAAGAATACATATCCTCCTGTTTTGGGGTGTGTTCCAGTTTGGATGAATTATGTTCCCCCAAACACCATGTTCTTTGATGCAGTCTTGTGCAGGAAGAGGTATTAGTGTTGATTTGGTTGGAATATTTGGATTAGGTTGTTCCCATGGAGAGGTGACCCACCCAACTGTGGGTAATACCTTAGATTAAATTATTTTCATTCAGTGTGGGTCTTGATTTAATCACTGGTTTTCTGGAAAAGAGCTCACAAGCAGAAGGATTTCAGAGCAGCTGAGAGTGACATTTTGGAGAGCAGCTGAGAGAGACATTTTGGAGATGGCCATTGAAAGAAGACTTTTGCTGACACTAGCCCAGAGTTTGCTCTGGAGAAGCTGAGAGAGGACAAAGCACCCCAAGAGCAACATTTTAAAGAACTCACAGGAGCTGAGAGAGGAGCTGGAACACAATCTGGGATCAGCAGACACCAGCCACATGCCTTCCCAGCTAACAGAAGTTTTCTGGATGCCGTTGCCTTCCTTCAGTGAAGGAGTATTTCTGTTGATGCCTTAATTTGGACATTTTCATGGTCTTCAGACTGTAAATTTGTAAACAAATAAATCCCTTTTATAAAAGCCAATCCATTTCTGGTATTTTGCATAATGGCAGTATTACCAAACCAGAACAGGGTACAATGTTCCATATGTTTCTGTTAGATCTAGTTCACTTACCACAATATTTAGATTCTCTGTTTCCTTATTGATCCTCTGTTTAGATATTCTATCTATTGAAGAGAGTCGTGTACTGAAGTCTCCTACTCTTATTGTAGAGACATTTATTACTCTCTTCAGTTTTCCCAGTGTTGCCTTAAGTACTTTGGGGCACCTTGATTAGGTGCATAAATATTTATGATTGTTATTTCTTCTTGGTGCTTTGTCCCTTTTATTAACATATAGTGTCCTTTGACTCTTATAACGTTTTTGCATTTAAGGTCTATTTTGTCTGATGTTAGTCTAACCACCCTAGCTTTTTTTGGTCACTGCTTGCATGGAATATCTTTTTCCATCCTTTCGGTTTCAACTTATTTGTATCTTTGGGTCTAAAATGAGCTTCTTGTAAACAGCGTATAGATGGATCATATTTTTTATCCACGCTGCCTGTCTGTGGGAGGAATTTAATCCATTAACATGCAATGTCATTACTGTGAAAGCAGTCCTTCAGCCATCTTACTGTTTGTCTTTTACTTGTCATATCTATTTTTTTCCTCTGTTTTTATCCTTTAGTTACCCTTGCTGATAATATTCATTTCTATACTCTCCTCCAAGTCTCTCTCTCCTGTCCCTTTTTTTCTGGCTGCAGAACTCCCTTTAGTATTTCTTGTAGGGCAGGTCTCTTGTTAACCGATTCTCTCATCATCTGTTTATCTGTGAATATTTTAAACTCACCCTCATTTTTGAAGGACAGCCTTGCTGGATAAAGAATTCTTGGCTGGCAATTTTTCTCTTTCAATGTATTAAATGTATCATACCAATGTTTTCTTGCCTCCATGGTGTCTAATGAGAAGTCAGCACTTAGCCTTATGAAGCTTCTGTTGTACATGACAAATCACTTTTCTCTTGCTGCTTTCAGGATTCTCTCCTCTTTGGCTTTTGACAGTCTGATTAGTATGTGTCTTGGAGTGGCTCTATTTGGTTTTATTCTGTTTGGAGTGTGTTGGGCTTCTTTAATTTGCATATTTGTATCTTTTATAAGGGTTGGGAAATTTTCAGCCTTTATTTCTTCAAATACGCTTCCTGGCCTTTTTCCTGACTTCTTTCCTCCTTCTGGAACACCTGTATTCCATATATTTATGAGCTTCATGTTGTCAATCATTTCCCTGAGACCCTGCTCAAACTTTTCCATTTTTTCTCCATTTGTTTTTTGTCTGTTCAAATTTGGTTGCTATGTCTTCTAGTTTGCTGATCCTTTCTTCTTATCTTCAAATCTGCTGTTGTGTGTCTCTAGTATATTTTTAATTTCATCTACAATGTCTTTCATTTCTGTAAGATCTGTTATTTTTCTATGTATTCTTTCAAATTCTTCTTTATGCCCTCATAGTGTCTTCTTAATATCTTTTACTTCTTTAGCCATCTCATTGAAATTATTTTGGAGATTTGTTTGAACATGTTTGATTAGTTGTTCCAAATTCTGTGTCTCCTCTGGATTTTTAATTTGATCATTTGGCTTCACCATACATTCCTGTTTCTTGGTATGTCTTATAATTTTTTGTTGGTATTGGACATCTGATTATCTTCATAAGATTATTTTCAAAGTTGGTTCCCATCTCTTGTCTAAGATTTTCTTGTTGATGGGGTTCATGTTAAAGGTCTTCTTTGGCACTTGGTTCATCAGTATTTCCCAGCCTAAATGTGGCCAGGGTTCCACACAGGGAGTGAATACTAGTTCCAAAGGGTCCTGGAGGACAGGGTCAGGAAAGCAGCTTTCCAGTACTGCACTTTCTCAGCCTTCCCAGCAGGTGGCACTCTTCAGCAACCTATTCCCCACAGCCCTAAAAGGTAAGTTTCTTTTTTTAGCCCTCTGTCCCCTCTGGTTCTGAGGTGGGTGGAAATAATGGCACCACAGTGCTGCAGGCACCTGTCCAGAAAGGACCAAGGTTGTGGGACAAAGTGGTTCAATTTTGCTGGCCAACAGTTAGACCAGATCTGTGCCACGCCCCCCTCTATTCACAGGTAGGAGTGCTTACCTGACTCTCCCAGTCCACAGCAGCCAACCAGGCAGGGTCCAGGCTGATGAGAAGCTGTTGGCCTTGAGGGTAGGGGATGGGCACCAGGAACCATGGCTGAGTTCTGCCACTCACTGCAGTTTCTCTGTATATGGAAACAATAGCACCGTGGGCATCCCTGGGCTCCTGCCTGGAAGTGATCAAAGCTGCAGGACCTAGAGGGTCAACATCACTGGCCTACGGTTGGATCAGAGCTGTGCCACATCCTTCTCTTTTCTCAGTGGGAAGGGCTTCCCTGTCCCCTGCAATCCACAGCAGCCATCTGAGTAAGAACCAAGCCAATCTGGGGCTGTCGGCCTCAGGGATGAAGGATGGGTGCTGGGAGATATGGCCAAGATCAGGCACTCATTGCAGTTCTTCTGTGTGTGGAAATAATGAAGCTGCAGGTGCCCTGGGCTCCTGCATGGAAAGGTTCAAGACTGGGACCAGGAGGGTCAACTTTGCTGGCCAACAGTTGGATCAGTGCTGTGCTGATTCCCCCTCTTTTCCTGGGGGACGTCCTCTCTGTCTTCCCCGGTCTGCAGCAGCCAGCTGGGCAAGTACCAGGTTGACCCAAAGCTGCTGGCCTTGAGGGTGGAGTATGGGTGCCAGGAGTCATGGTGGAGTTCAGTCACTCACCACAGTTTCTCCATTGCAGTTTCTCCATTTCTTCATCCAGCTCTACCTTGTATGTTGCAGTGGTCCTTCCTTGGTCTCTCAAGCCCCAGATCCACAGCTTTGGACAGTTTCTGCCTGTTCTCTAGGTGTTTTTGGTGGAGGCATGGGTTCTTCTTCTCCTTATTTTACCATCTTCCTCTTCTTCATTTTTGAAGGATAGTTTTCCCAGATATAGAATTCATGGTTGACAGTATTTTTCTTTCAGCACTTTGATTATGTCATTCAATTGCTTTCTGGTCCTCCATGATTTCTGATGAGAAATGAATTGTTTAAATTTATTGCATATCCCTTGTACATTATGAGTTGCTTCTGTCTTTCTGCTTTCAAGATTCTCTTTGTCTTTGGCTTTTTACAGCTTTATTATGATGTGTCTCAGTGTGGGTCTCTTGTAGTTTATCCTACTTGATAATATTTTTCATCAAATTTGGGACGTTTTCTGTCATTATTTATTAAGCTATTCTTTCTGCCCCTTTCTCCTCTCCTTTTGAGAATGCCATTATGCATATATTGGTATGTTTGATGGTGCCCCACAGGTCTCTTAGGTTATATTGGTTTTTCTTCATTGTTTTTTCCTGCTTTTCTTCAGACTAGATAGTTTCAATTAACCTATCTTCAAGTTTTCTGATTCTTTCTTCTGCCTGCTCAAATCTGCTGAGTTCCTCTAATGAATTTTTCATTTCCATTGTCGTAGTTTGCTAATGCTGCCGGAACGCAAAACACCAGAAATGGATTGGCTTTTATAAAGGGGGTTTATTTGGTTACGCAGTCACAGTCTTAAGGCCATAAAGTGTCCAAGGTAACACATCAGCAGTCAGGTACCTTCACTGGAGGATGGCCAATGGGGTCCAGAAAACCTTTGTTAGCTAGGAAGGCACATGGCTGGCGTCTACTTTGAAGTTCTGGTTTCAAAATGGCTTTCTCCCAGGATGATCCTCTCTAGGCTACAGTTCCTCAAAAATGTCATTCTTAGTTGCACTTGGGGTGTTTGTCCTCTCTTAGCTTCTCCCGAGCAAGAGTCTGCTTTCAACGGCCATCTTCAAACTGCCTCTCATCTGCAGCTCCTGTGCTTTCTTCAAAGTGTCCCTCTTGGCTGTAGCGGCTTGCTCCTAATGTCTGATCTTATATAGTGTTCCAGTAATTTAATTCATACTCACCCTGAATGGGCGGGCCAACACCTCCATGGAAATTATCCAGAGTCATCACCCACAGTTGGGTGGGGCACACCTCCATGGAAACACTCAAATAATTACAATCTAATTAACACTGATAGGTCTGCCCACACAAGATTACATCAAAGATAATGGCGTTTCGGGGGACATAATACATTCAAACTGGCACATCCATTATTGTTCTTTTTCAGCTCTAGCGTTTCTATTTGATTCCTTTTTATAATACCTATTTTGATTGATATCCTCTCTATGCTGAGACATTGTTATACTGGCTTCCTTTAGTTATTGTTCATGGTTACCTTTAGCAATTTGAGCATATGTAAAAATGTTGTTTTAAAGTCTTTGTCTAGTAAATCGAGTGTCTGAGCTTCCTCAGGGGAAGTTTCTATTGATTTTTTTTTTTCTGTGTATGGGCCACATTTTCTTTCTTTTCATGCCTCATAATTTTTTGTTGAAATTGGATATCTTAAATATTGTGGCAACTCTAGAAATCAGATTATCTTTCCCTCCCCAGCATTTGTTGTTGTTGCTGCTTATGTGGTTGTTGTTTGTTTGTTTAGGGATTTTTCTACAGTAATTTTGTAAAGTCTGTATTCTTTGTTGTGTGTGGCCACTGTAGTCTCTCTTATGTTAACTTAGTGGTCAGGTAATGATTGGACAGAGATTTCCTTAAACACTTGGAAACAAAAATTCCCTCAGTCTTTGCAGTTGAGTTGTGTTTGTGTTTTAGGGCATATTTTCAACACTCAGATAAGCAGTTTAGAACTCTCTCTTAACCTTTATCTCTATCTCTTGCTTGTGCAGAGCCTCCAGGTCAGCCCAAAGTGAGAGCATTGGGCCTTCTCAGGTCTTTCCTGAGCATGTGCACAGCCCTGGATGTGCCCATGGCCTTCTAGATTCACAAGAATGTATGGAAAATTTTCAAAACCCTTATTCTCCAAAGCTTCTCATTAATGGCCTTTTCTTTCAAGATTTTGGTAAGTCTATTGTTTGCTTCAGCTGTTATCTATTGCTTCAGCCAGATTTGACTAAATATTTTCAACAAATGCCCCCACCCTGGGTAGCATCTGTAGCACTGAGCAAGTTATAAATCAGGTGAGATTAAAACCAGCCTTTTGAGCAGGTCTTCCAGGAAGCTTCAAGACAGTTCAAATACAGATATTTCTTAGTGAAGGGGTTATGTTATACCTCTTGTTCCAATACTGGGAATGTAGGTTATTATTTTCAAGGCTATTGCTGAGCTGCAGAGTGGGGATGGAGTGGGGCTAAGGTAAATTAAAATGCCATGAAACTTGCCACTCTTAGCAAGATTCTCCATTTTTCTTAAATAAACACTCCCTGGGTTGTTCTGGTTAGTGTCCAGAGTATTGAAAAAGTTGATTCTGGCAGTTTTTGCCAGTTTTTTTTTTTTTTTTTTTTTGCTTTCATGGAGCTATGGACTTTTAGAATTCTTTACTCCACCATTTTCTCTGTCAACCCATGTAAAGACTCCTTTAAAGAAAAAATCTTAGAAAAAAAATGTCTTCTGGAAATGACTTTCAGATGTAGAATTTTTAGAACATCTCTAGAAGCCAGAGTGATAGACATCCACGTTTGTTCAGTGGGCTAGAGGAGATGGAGCAGAAAGCTGTCAGGAAATGGAGAAGGAGGATTCTCTTGCCAGACTGGTCATATTTAGAAGACATTGCATGTTATAGCACATTGTTCTGTGTGTGCATTTTATTCCTCAACATTTTATATATAATTTGCATTTTAAAATACATTTTTGAAATATCTGTTCTTTCTAAATGTTCTGAAGTGCTTGGTGTATGTTAAAAGCAGCAGTGGTAAAATAACACATTTTGTAATATAGTTTTGCTTAAAATTCATATGAAATATTGTCTTTGGGAATGGAATGTCTAAATCACCTCTTTGAGCAAACCACATTATATTTGTACATGGAGGGTGAGGGTAGGAGAAGAAAGTATAAAGGGTTCTATGCTAGTGTGTTTATAATGAGGCAAATTAACCATTGTCCTATATGTTCTGTACAATTCTTTTTGCTTTGCTGTGTATTTAGTGTATATAGTTGACAAATAAGTCCTAATTTTACAACATCTGGTCTTTCTAGATGTTAAAGAAGTTGCCAGTGTATGACTAAAGTAGAGTTAGTGTGTTAAAATTCATAATAAAGACTGTCTTTCTGAAAGCAACTTGTGGAAGTGAAATTGTTAAAATTGCCTCTAAACATTAGAAATGCTTGTACATGTCCACTGGGTTGATAGAGGTAAGACAGGGAAGGATTCCAGGCTAGAATGTTCCTATTTAGAAAACACTTTAAGATTATAGCTTGTGTTTCATGTATGCCCTTTATTCAGTGCCACTGTGTGCTTAGCGGACAATTTAAGTCCTTATTTGAAACATCTGGTCCTTCTAGATGTTTAGCAGTGCACAAAATATGCAAAAAGTAAAGAATGTAAACTAGAGCACTTTAAATATCTTCTCTGTTAATTCGTAGGAATGATTGCCCTTTGGGAATGGAATTGTTGAATTTGATTTCTTGAAACAGTGTACTGACTCTTAACTTGGTGGTGTGGCAGCTTGGGGAAGAAGTGCGGAGGGAAGGTTTCTTTGCCTTTGAGCTGTTAGATGTGTGCTAACTATTTAACCATTGTTCTGTGGTGCATTTTAGTTAATATGCTTTGTATGTAAAGTCCTGAATGTCCAAAGTATGTTAAATGTAGACATAGTAAAATAACCCCTTTATAAACGTCCCTTTTTCAGTTTTTAGGAAGTGCTGGTTTCTGGGAGTGACTATTGGTTAATTCACCTCTTGGGTGCTAGATGCATTTTTGTACTTAGTTATTGGGGTGGTGAAGGACAGAGATGAGGAAAGGTGAAGAGAAGGGCTCTTTGCTAGTATCTCCATATCTATAAGACAGTTTGGATTTCAACTATAGTTCTATATGTGTATTTTTAGTAAAGTGCCTTTGTTTATCATGGACAAAATTCATTATTTTGTAACGTCTAAGCTTTTTAGATGGCTTGATGTGACAATGTATGATAAAAAATAAAACTAGTGAATTAATGAACTTGTAAATATCTTTCTGTTATAATTAATAGAAAAGAAGCCTCTTGAATATGGAATTGTTAAGTCACCTCTCAACAGTGTACATAAGGACTTGTTCGTTGGGTTAGTGGCAGAGGGACAGAAGAAAGTGTAAGGGAAGAGATGTATCAGATTTGTTCATATTTAAGTTTTTATTTTAACCATTAATGTATGTGCACATCTTTTTTGGCTTTACTATATGCATACATTGTTAAATAATTCAGTGGAAACATACTTCTCCGCTAATATTTTAATAGTATAGATCTGATAATGAATTTTTCTTAGGAGCATTGTACTTATTGTACTCTATTGCTTTATGTCTCATTTTAAACTGAGCATTAAGGGAATGCAGTATTTTAACTGTAACTTTGCCAACATCTTTATCCAGAGACTTGTTGCCATTTTTGTCATTTAAGAAATTTTTATATCCTCGAAAGGCAGAGTTACATTTCTTTCCTGATTGAGTTGGTGTAGTGTCTTCTTGATTATCAAAATAGTCATAGCTTTGGGACATTGAATTGATAAACGTTATGATATTCTTTGAATTGGTAAAGATTCATACTTTATGATTTCAACCACATAAAAATGTATATTCAGTTGTGTGTGTTCACACACAAGGACTTAGAAGAATACACCAAACTGTAAACTGCTTGTGATTGTGGAAGATTTTTGTGTTCTTTCCTTCTTGTGCTTTTTATATTTCTATAATGCACATACTCACCTATAACATTTGGAAAAGTAAATGTTATTTGAAATACCATTAGCTCTTTCTGTGTTTCCTGAATGATTGAGTTTATAAGGCTATCAGGCAGCACCTTACAAATTCCCTTAATTATGGTCCTGGTAAAATGAGTAGCTGTGTCACTAGGAAACAAAATAGGGATTCCCCAACTAAGAAAGACAAACTTTTAATTGTTTCCTTTCAGCCAGGGAAATAAGATCTGTTTCTTTTCAGCCAGGGAAAGCTCCTAGCCCTGCAGAGAGAAGGGAGGAAATAGTAAGTATATATTCAAATCCCTGTGATGGAGTTGTACAAAGTATACTTGTAAATGTTCAAGGGGTGCCTGAGGCTGTGGTTCCTCTCCATGTCCTACCTATACAGTTTTTTCAGGGTTATGAATCTGGTACGTGGCACATTCACTGGAGACCTCCTCTGGTATCTGATGAAACTTTCTTCACTAATGTTGTCCCAAAATAGTTTTTAAGTTTTCATTACTCTGGTGAGTCATAATATGCTCATTTTTCTTCAAGCTCCATTTCAGAGTGTCTGGAGAGACCAAGCAGCTTTCTTGGTATCTCCTAAACCCAACTGTTTGGAGGTAACACCCAGATTTCTCCCAATATCCTTTTTCAGAACGTGATGCTTGTGGCTGCAGTTTGCTCCAGGTTTCATAGAAGTGATCTGTAATAACTAGGTCATCTTTAATTTGCTGAACCAATTGAACCTGGGTGAAAACAGCCTGTTTGGGATACTGGTCAGCCTAGGCATTTTCTTTTGCCTCATGGATTTATAATATGAACTTCAACTTTTATCACCACTGCTGCTTGGGCAGGAGAAGGACATCTAGTAAACCTGGTGTTCCAGTTTGCTAATGTTGCCTTTTCTCAAAACACCAGAAATGGATCGGCTTTTATACATGGTGTTTATTTGGTTACAAAGTTACAGTCTTAAGTCCATAAAGTGTCCAAGGTAAGTCATCAACAATCAGGTACCTTCTCTGGAGGATGGCCAATGGTGTCTGGAAAACCTCTGTTAGCTGGGAAGACACATGGCTGGTGACTGCTCCAGAGTTCTAGTTTCAAAATGGCTTTCTCCCAGGATGTTCCTCTCTAGGAGCCTCAAAAATGTCACTCTTAGTTGCTCTTGGGGCATTTGTCCTCTCTTAGCTCCTCTGGAGCAAAAGTCTGCTTTCAAAGGCCGTCTCCAAAATGTTGCTCCGTAAGCTGCAGCTTCTCTCTCAGCTCCTGTGTGTTCTTCAGAGTGTTGCTCTTGGCTCTAGCAAGCTCGCTCTTTCTGTCTGAGCTTATATAGTGCTCTAGTAAACTAATCACGCTGAATGGGCACACGTCCATGGAAATTATCTAATCAGAGTTATCATCTACAGTTGGGTGGGGTGCATCTCCATGAAAACACTCAAAGAATTACAATCTAATCAACACTAATACATCTACCCACACAAGATTGCATCAAAGATGCTGGCATTTTGGGGGACATAATACATTCAAACTGGCACACCTGTAATGTGCTCACACTGCTTACTTTTGAAGTACCAGTAGCTGTTAGGAAACTCTCTTGTTTCTATGGCATGCCAAAAATCATAAACCACACCAAAGGCACATCTGCTTTCTGTGTATATGTTACCCCTCTTATTTCTTGCTGGCAAGTTAGAGTCAAGCCTATAAATTCAGCTAGTTGTGCTGACTTGACTTCAGGAGGGTGATTGTATTCAATAAGCTCTTGGGAAGTGGCAGCATCATATCCAGCTTGAAAATATACTTTTTCCAGTCTCAACATATGACCCGACCACAAATAATTCTAAATCTCCATTTTGTAGAGTAGTTTCAAGGCAATCAGAAAGAGGCAGGAAAACTCCTCAGGTTAAAGTTAAACAATAATGAGGTTTTTCCTTATCTGGAAGAGGGAATAAGGTAGCTAGATTAAGTTTATAACACCACCAAAGAAGATAAACAAATGGCCAATAAGCACATGAAAAGATTCTCAACAGCATTAGTCATTAAGGAAATGCAAATCAAAAACTCAATGAGATACCACTTCACACCCACTATGATGGCTATTATTTTAAAAAAATTGAAAATAACAAGTATCGGAGAGAACGTGGAGAAATTGGAAGCCCTATGCATTGCTGGTGGGAGTGTAAGATGGTGCAACTACTGTGGTAAACAGTTTTTCGGTTCCTCAAGAAGTTAAACGTAGAGTTATCATATGACTCATCAGTTCCCTTGGTAAGTATATACCAAAAAGTATTAAAAACAGGGACCCAACTATGTTGAGCAAAATAAGACTGAAGCAAAAGGACAAAAATTGTATGGTCTCACTAATACAAACTAACCATAGTGAGCAAACTCTGAGAATTAAATTCAAGAGCATAGGTTATCAGGAGATAGAAAGTAGGCAGAGATTGGGCAATTGATGATTAAGGAATACAGAATGTTCAATAAGATTCATTGTAAAGGTTCAAAAATGAATAGCACAATACTCTGTGATGGTAGCACAATACCATAAGTATAATTAACAAAGCAGAGTGTGAGTATGGTAGAAAGAAGAAGACTAGAGTCATGTATGCCACCAGAAGTAAAGCTAGAGGATAAAAACTGGAAATGTATAACTTACTGAAACCTAGAGTGGACAATGATGTTGGTTAATTGTATAAATATAAGAGAGTTCTTACATGAACTACAACAAACATACATCACTAATTACAAGGTGTTAATAATAGGGTGTTATATGGGGAAAAATACAATGAACGTAAAATAAGGTCTATAGTTAAAAGTAATATTGCAATGTTATTTCATTAATTGTAAAAAAGGCACTATACCAAAGCTAAATGTCAATAATAGGGGGATATAAGGGGTTTGGGATTTTTTTCCTTGGAAGAAATGAGAATGTTCTCATATTGACTGTAGGGTGAATGCATAACTTTGTGATTCTCACAGGAGCCATTGATTGTACACTTAGGTTGGATTGTATGGTGTATGAATACAGCTGCTTAGAAAACATGAAAAACGTGTCCACACAAAACTTGTACTCAGATGTTCATAGCAACATTATTTATGCTATCTAAAAAAAACTGGAAGAAACCCAAATGTCCATCAGCTGACGAATGGATAAACAAAAGTGACACCATGGAATATTTTCAGCCGTAAAAAGGAGTGATGCACTGAAACATGCTACAACATGGATCAATCCTGAAAACATTAGGCTAAGTGAAGGAAGACAGACACAAAAGGCCATGTATTGTGTAATTCCATTTTATGTGAAATATCCGGAATATACAAATCTATAGAGGCAGAAAGTAGATTCATGGTTGCCTGTAGCTGGGGGAATGGGGGAATGGGGAGTGACTGCTAATGGTTAAGGGGATTTTTTGGCAGGGTGGAGGGGATAATGAAAATATTTTGGAATTAGTGGTGATGGTTGCACAAATTTGTGAATATACTAAAAACTACTGAATTGTACACTTAAAAATGATGAATTGAATGGTATGTGTTCTAGTTTGCTAAATACTGCTGGAATGCAAAATACCAGAAATGGACTGGCTTTTATAAAGAGGGTTTATTTGGTTACAAAGTTAGTCTTAAAGGCATCAGATGTCCAAGGTAATGCATCAGGAATCGGGTACCTTCACTGGAGGATGGCCATGGCATCTGAAAACCTCTGTTAGCTAGGAAGGCACGTGGCTGGTGTCTGCTTCAAAGTTCTGGTTTCAAAATGGCTTTCTCCCAGGATGTTCCTCTCCAGGCTGCAGTTCCTCAAAAATGTCACTCTTAGGTGCTCTTGGGGTGTTTGTCCTCTCCTAGCTTCTCCAGAGCAAAAGTCTGCTTTCAAAGGCTGTCTCCAAAATGTCTCTGTAAGATGAAGCTCCTCTCTCAGTTCCAGTGCGTTCTTCAAAGTGTCCCTGTTGGCTGTAGCTCCTCTTCAAAATGTCACTTACAGCTGCGCTGAGTTCCTTCTGTTTGTTAGCTCATTTATATGGCTCCAGTGATTTAATTTAGACCCACTCTGAATGGCTGGGGTAACACCTCCATGGAAATTATCCAATCAGAGTCATCACCCATGGTTGGGTGGGGCACATCTCCACGGAAACACTCAAAGAATTACAATCTAATCAACACTGATACATCTGCCCACTCAAGATTACGTCAAAGATAGTGGTGTTTTGGGGGACAGAATACGTTCAAACCAGCACATTATGTGAATTATAGTTTCATGTTAAAAAAAGAGTATAACTCCTGCAGATGTGATATGAGCTGAGGATAGAGGCAGTGATTCATAGGAAGTGAGTTTGGAAACAAAATAATGTTGGATGTTTTTGGTGAGGAGAGAGGTCTGAACTGCCTGAGGTACCATTAGGTGGAAATTTGGCCCACGATTAAATGTAGCTGCGGCCACTGTCCTTAGGCAAGAGGGATATGTTTTAGGTACTGGGTGGAGAGAAAGATGGTAATAATAATGTGTCTCTGATTTTCATTATGTTTCTGAGAAACTCCAAGAGCTTGACCACCCTTTTCATGTATAAACAGAAAACAAAGGCTTAGTATAATTTGGAGTGACCCAGAGTGAGAGGGTTCTGGATAGTAGCCTTGAGTTGAGTTGGTCAAAGACTAACTCTGTGGTGACATTCCAGGACAGGGACGCAGGGATGTCATTTTTAGTCATATCATAGAGAGTGGCATAGCAATTCAAAAAAGTTGGGACTCCAGTATCTGCAATAGTCTATAGGTCTTAAGAATCCTCCAAGTAGTCTTTTGGTAATAGGGTGAGGCAAATTTTAAATAGCTGTCATTCTATCTGCTAAGGGAGATTTACCTTCTCCAGGATATATCGTGGCTTACAAAGTGAAACTGGGTCTGATGAAATTGTAATGTATCCTTAGAAACTTTATGTCCTTTTATAGCCAGTTTCCAAGAGATGGAGTCCTCTTGAGAAGAGGTTAGATAAGGTGAACATAAGAGAAAGTCACCTGCATATTGAATCAAGGTAAGGAACAGGGAAATTGAAAGTCTTGGAGATTATGATTAACAACCTGAGAGAACTATGAGAGGACTTAAGTGAAGCCTTTTGACATCAAGTCCGGGTGTGTTGTTGTTTTTCCCATGTGAAAATGAAAGAGTGTGGGAAATCAAGAAATAAGAGAACACTAATGAAGGCTGAAACAGATCTATTACTGTGAAATTTGTTGAATTTGGATATATAAAACCAGGATAGTATTTGAATAGAGGACCACAGGGAAATACGGGCATATGATATGATTTGTAGCTCTTAAATACTATACAAAGAAGTATCCATGTCCATTTGTTTTTTTTTTTTTTTTTTTACAGGATGGATAAGGTTGTTACAGGGACTGGTATGAGCACTGGTTAAGCCTTTACTTTGAAATATGCCACAACGGGTCATAGTCCCTCCAGTGCTTCAGGTTTTAAGAGATACCCAAGCAATTTAGACAAAAGCATTGTGGGGTCAGTATTGACTTGTAAGGATTCTATGTTCTTTATTTTTCTCACATCTGTAGATGAGGTAACACAGAGAATATTAGGTACTGATGAAATTAAATCAGAAAACTAAGGTAATTTTAAGGGAAAAGTGAGTTGGGAACACAAGAGTGCATGGTAGTTTAGGGGAAACCATCATAAGATGGTGTATTAAGTCATCAGTTTCTGGGAGGTCAATAAAGTTCTTCTCATGTGCACCTAATAGTAGTTCCCCATTGAGCTAAATTGTCCCATCCTTATAAGTTAGTGAGAGTGGAAGGACCGAAGAGAAAGGCATGTTGAGAAGCTAAGGGCCCCAAAGAGACAGGCAAAAAAGGTAGAAAGGGGGAGAGATGTGCTTGGTAAGTCCCACCGCTGAGATCTTTTTATTATTCCAAGTAAGGGTGGTGGGAAACTGGGAAGAATTAATGGTGGAGCATGTGGCTCTGGTGTTTACTAAAAACAAGGGCAGAGGCCTTTTGTGAATAAATAGAGTTATTTCTCCTTATTTATCCAAACGCAATTGGGGATACTGGAGGATGCCTTCCTCGGAGATGGGGAAACACTTTGTTTCTGACTGAGCAGCTTGCACAGAGTTGCCAAATAAAATACAGGAAGTCCAGTTAAATTTTAATTTCAGATAAACAACAAATAATTTTTAGTACAATATGTCCCAAATATTGCACGAGACTTACTTATACTAAAATATTACTCATTGTTTATCTGAAATTCAAATTTAACTGGGTATCCTGTATTTTCATTTGCTAAACCTGGTGTCCCTAGTTTAGCATCTTATTTCCTTGCCAAAGCAGAACAATTGTGGACCCAGTGTCTTTTTCTCTGCAATATCTTCAGGTATCCTTGTCTATCTGTGCTGTATTTGTGGAGGCCTTTTTGTTTTCCTCAAGCTGTTTAAGTTGTGGTGTTAGAAGTTTGTGGTGCATGGTTTTCTCTTTATCGTACTATCTTCAAAATGTTGGACTAAGTGTCCTAACTTGTGGATGGGTGTGTCTGCCAGCCTAATTTATGCTTATTAACAGCATATGATATTTCAGGCTTAAGGCCATTAACAAAAAATGTGCAGCTTGCCGTGGGCATGTCAGTGTTAATGCCCAGCCTTGAGCATTCCTTAAAAGTAGTGTCTATTTGGTCTCTAAAATTAGAGACAGATTCTCCATGCCTTTGTTGACAGGATTTGATTGTGCATCAGTCAGTGTAAGCAGGAAAGCCTTCAAAGATTGCCTTTAAAAAACTTTCAGCCAGACACAAAAGGACAAATATTGTATGATTTCATTGTTATGAGCTAATTGTAATAAGCAAACTCATAGATTTAGAATCTATAATATAGGTTACCAAGAGATAGATAGAAGTTAGAGAATTGGAAGTTGATGCTTAATTTGTACAGATTTTCTACTTAGGCTGATGGTAAAGGTTTGGAAAAGGATGGTGGTGAGGTAGCACATTATCCTGAGCTTAATCAACAGCACTGAACTATAAAGGTGAATGTGGTTAAAA